>NC_085860.1:56146674-56155368 GCF_034702125.1 Engraulis encrasicolus | reverse complement strand
CCTTTGATGATGAGCTCTACTCTACTCTACTCCACTACGATGATGACTTCTACTGCCAAGAGCAATCACGGAGCTGCTGACAGAAGGCCTTTGATGATTCGAGGAGCTGACAAAAATCCTTGAATGATAACTCTATAACACTATCCGTGGTGCTATCCTACAGTAGTCTGATCTTTGGGTCCATGAATACAACACATCACACAGCTGTTGAAGAGCTTTTGAAAGGACATTAAAAAGACACCGACTAGACAGACGTTGAACAAATGTACGCCTCAGAATGCACAGACATTGAGATCAGGCCTTTGGTGGTTGGAGAAGCTGACAACATTGTTGAATGATGGCTGTCCTACGGTATATGTGGTGTGGTGCTATCATATAATGGGATCTACTGTACAGTATGGGAATAGCTGTTGAATAAAAAGACAGCGTTTGTTATCAAATGGAGAACAGAAAGCACCGCTCAGACTGCGAGGGAGATCCTTGTCGAGATCCATGAATGATAACTGCACTGTAACAAATAGCTGTTTATTTACGGCAATTCTGCAACAGCATTCTACTGTTTTTCGAAAAAACAGACAACTACTGTGAAAATATCACTTTGAGTCACATATTGAGCATAAACAGTAAGTACTGCACAATAGCAGTATTCGCCGTTGTGGAAAAAACTAGAGATGCACCGGATCCTGATTTTTAGGATCCTGCCGGATACCAGATCCACTGAATAAGATCCTGCCGGATCCGGAACCGGATACCGGATCCTACAAAAGGGTTGAAACATATAGTCTACTCGCACACGTGGGCCCTTTTTATTACGTTGGCGCAAACTATTTTTTAGACTCATTGGCTTATTGCCACACTGCCTGCAATAGCCGCTTCCAAAGGGATTTCACTCCATGCAGTGATTGGGGTTGTGAAAGACTGAAAAGCCTAGGCTAGACATGCACCAGACCCTGATTTTTAGGTAACATGCCGGATACCGGATCCACTGCTTAAGATCCTGCCGGACCCGGACCCTGTGAAAAACTCTATTATCCTGACGGATCCGGAACCGGAACCGGATCCGGTGCATCTCTAGAAAATAACAAGTTATTTTAGGCAGCACCATTGAAACCCATTCATCCTCCACTTGTCCGTGATCACCATCAAACTTCAATACCACCTGAAGAACTGAAGTCATTCTGACTGGTTAAAGATTATCTGATACTATCAAGCAAAGTGTGAGTAGCACATGCATTTTGATAGTGATGAAAGTGTGAATGGCTGAAACATTTTAAGAACTTGTAACACTCTTGCAACAAGCAGCCCCATCTAAACCAATCTGCTAATCAGTGCCTGGCCTCACCTGAGTAGGGCTGTTATGCCATTATTCAATTACGGGCGTCACCTGCCAAGGGCCTGATGACTCTGGTCACATGGTACTCTTGCACCTGTATATAAATCTGGACTATCAACACTTCAGTTGCTTGCCTGCCTGCTGGCTGGCCTGCATGGCACAGCATAGCACTTGCTTGCCTACAAGCTTGCTTACATGCTTGCTTACACGCTTGCACACTTTCCTCTTTGTGAAAGCTTGCTGTATGTGGCATCATTTGTGGCATTGTTGCATATAATGTGCCTGCTGCAAATTAGGCATTGCTTTGAGAGCTAGCTTGTAGTGCTGCTTGTTTGCTGTGCTACTTGGTGCAAAATAATTTTTTAAAGACTGACCAATGCTATATTCATAATTGGCTCATCAAGAGATACAGTAAAAAGCCCACCTTGCACACTATCATTGTAACATAGCACTGCGTACTCTGAAATTTTATTCATGCCCACACTTTCAAAGGACCACCACAAACCATTTCTCAATACAGCATTGCGGCATAGTATCATGCTCAAGGCACTCCAGTCATGGTGAACGATGGGAGGGTGGGGTGGTAACATGGCCAGGGTACCACAGTTATGGAGAATGATGGGTGGGGTGGGAAGTTGCCATGGCCATATTCATGAATACAACTATGACCCAGTATTTGCCTGTCATCACACAGTACAATTCAACTTTTTAACTGAAATGTACCGTTATTTTTCTGCAGAGTACTGTTATTTAACAGTTCAATTGCTGCTGAAAAAATGTTATATACTGTGATACATTAAACAGCAATGAGCTGTATTTGATTTTTGGTGTGAAATAACAGTAGAATTACAGGTAAATATAATTGCCAGTAACTGCCGTTATTTTGCAGGGAAATTTTCTTAGAGTCTGGCCTATCCATGCTGCCATCATATAATCTGATGTTCATATGATGGCATATCTGGTTATATATTGTTAAATCTGACACTATCTGTTCTGTGGAATAAACGTTGAGCCAACGTCTGACTGCCTGAGACTGCAAAAGCACAAGCAGGACTTTGGTGATTTGAAGAGCTAGCAATTAGTGGTGTCAACAATGATCGATTCGGCGATGCAATCCAATGCGGGGCATGGACGATCCAGAATCGATCCGGCAAGTTCCAGAATTGATCCGGCAATTTTTTTCAATTTCAATTACTTCCATGGATATTTCGGGAGCAAATGAATGTTAAATTAAATAAAAGCACTTCAAAACATTGCAAGACTGATACAGACTGATACAGAAAACAGCCAATAAATTGTTGCTCAGTATCTGGCTACTTGTATTGCCTCATCATGACTGATTAAACATTTGCTTTGCTTTTAGTAGAAATGTAATGCATTGCAATGCATTGTAGAATTGAATCGGATCGCATAGAATCGAATCGAATCAAATCGCTACCTCCCGAATCGTGATCGAATCAGATCGTGAGGGCAGTGCCAATCCACACCACTACTAGCAATACCCTTGAATGATAGCTAATGTCCTATTTGTGGTGCTGTCCAATAATCTGACCTGTGGGTTCGATTGAATAAACGTGGAGAAAACGCTGATCCGTGGTGCCCATCCCACGATCTGATCTATGGGTTTGGTTGAACAAGCGTTGAGTCAACGTTGAGTGAACGTATGGCTGCCCTGAGACTAAGACACAAGCATGGAGATCAACCAGCAGGCAGCCGGATAATGTGCTGATGGAAAAGCATCGTTTCATGGTGTGTTAACTTTCACAAGCACAGCAGTGTCTATGCAGCGCACCAATGGTTCTCTCTCTCTCTCTCTCTCTCTCTCTCTCTCTCTCCCTCCATATAAATGACACGGCTATTGTGTCCATTAAAATCCAATGCCCATCGAATAAAAGCCTGTGGCTGTGGGATCAGATAGCAGAGCTTAGGGGTCACGGTCAAACGCCCAAATTTACTGTTTACAAGAGAGCCAGCGGAGCTCAACAGAGCTTGTCTGTGCCACGACATGAAACACAGACACACAGACACACACACACACACACGCAGGCACAAACACACACACGCAGGCACACGCACACACAGTCATATCGTACATCCACTTTATTTACAATGTGGGTATGTTAGAGTTGATTGAACACACTCTAATGCAAGATGAACATGCTAGCTTTTAAATTAAACTTATTTCATGTTTTTATGTGCTTCGGAGGTTTTTATAGGATGAGGGCACCTTTTCCCAAAAAGGGCTTAGGCATTTATCATGCAGTTTTTTTGCAGGTATATGGCTTCTCATTTTTTGTTTCCCCCTGGCTGCGCGACCCTGGCTGCGCACAACTCAACCTCTGATTGTTGGAAACCACTGTCGGTCAAAAAATTAGCTCATGCATGGTTGGCTGCCAGTGTCTTGCCCCTCCTCACAACACCGTGTTTATAAACAAGAAAAAACCCATGTATTGACTGTACCTTCAACTCCGGCATGTTGACTATGAGCGCTAACGGGACTTTGACGTCTGGGTCATTGGTGTAATCCATGGGGACCAGATGGGGTGCCAACTCATGGTATCTGCCATGGAGCCTGTGGAGACAGCACACACACACACACACACACACACACACACACACACACACACACACACACACACACACACACACACACACACACACACACACACACACACACACACACACACACACACACACCACGACAGGACAGGACAGGACAGGACAGGACAGTTAGCAAGTTAGCTCTACCAAACTATGTGGGTTATACAGTACAATCAGAGGCGCATCTTGCCCCCAAGCCCCTAGATAGTGAATAACAGCCCACACTTTACCACAGAAGTGGCGATTTTGGTTCAAATGTTCAGTCTTTTGCATTTTCGCTTGGGGCCCCACCTGACCCTAGAATGGCCTCTGACTACAATGCTGCTGTTCTCAAGGTTCCTCTCCAAACAGCAACAGTATAGAGCAGGGGTGTCAAACTCACAGTCGGCCAAAAAACAAAAATCTGGGACAAAGTCAGGGGCCAAACTCAATACATACTATACTGTATATGACCTGAGATCTGACCTGTGAATATATGTATGGTGGGTATATGTGCAATGTTGTGTGTGATGTCTTTGTGTCTTCTGTACAGTAGCCTATGTATGATACTTGACACCTTATTTTCCCTCGGGATCAATAAATGATCCTATAATCTACTCTACTTTATTTTTAAATAGGGTAAAATTTTGCATGCACGCGCATAACACTCAGGCAAAATTTCACAAGCGGTCATTACCCCGTTGTCTATGGTGGATCTAATATGCCTGCCCTGCACATATTCTGTTGTATATGAGTGTGAGATGCTACTGATCTGGGCTCAGTCGTATTACTGTTGTGTGTAGGACAACTGTAATACACATTTGAAATGATCTGAAATAAAATAAAATGGGCAAATAAAATGACTCCGCGGGGTGCCAGGTTAAGCCCGGGACTGAGTTTGCCATCCCTGGTATGGGGACTCTGCCAGAGCTGCACCATAACAGGCCAGTTATGGCAACCAAGGCAGCAACCATCAGTGTTGCCAGATGGAAAATGCTGAATTATCAAACCAAGACCTCAAAATTATCGTTTTTTGGGGGGCTTGTTGGGAGGAAATTAATGTACAAAACCCAAATTGTTGTTTCAAGGCATCTAAATGAACTAAATGACAACTCTGAAATTATCACGAAAAATTAACATTATTATGTTTTTTTTGATCGTACAGAGGACAAAATGGACAAAATTATGGTACAAATATGATAATCTGGCAACTCTGGCGACCATCCACAGGCAGGCAACGTCTGCTACACATTAACTGTTCGTGGATAATTACATTACATTACCCAGCGGAATTATGTTTGCTAATGGGATAGTGCAGAAGTGCAAACACAGCCATAAGCCACACTCCTGTATCAGGTTATATTGCATCACTGAATGCAAGCGTCGCTTAGCATCACTCTGTGCATATTTCAGACCAGTGTTGCCAGATTGGGCGGGTGCCCTCCCAATTGGGCTACTTTGGATGAGCGTCTGCTGGTAAAAATCAGGAAAAATTGGCCATTTGGCGTTTCTTCAGCCGTTTTTGGCCCATAGAAGTCAATGTAATTTGTTGAATTTGGGCGGAATTTAGCGCATTTTGGCGGTTTTTGAGAAGCTTTTGGGCGGGATTTGGTCAGACACATCTGGCAACACTGGCTAGAGACATCTCAGCCCAGAGACACAATCCTGCTACAAAATGGATCCAGACAGTTCTGAGTAGAGATGCATCGGATCCGGCAGGATAATAGGGTTTTTCACAGGATCCAGATCCGGCAGGATCTTAAGCAGTGGATCCGGTATCCGGCAGTTACCTAAAAATCAGGATCTGGTGCATCTCTAGTGTTTACGTAGCCTAGGCTTTTCAGTCAGTCTTTCACAACCCCAATCACTGCATGGAGGGAAAACCCTTTGGAAGTGGCTTCAAGCAGCAAGCCAATGAGTCTAAAAAATATTTTGTCGCAACTGTCAATCTTGTCGCTGCTCGCAGTCACCGAGACAATGCCCGGCTTTCTATTTCCAGTCGCAAATATCAAACAGTGTTTGATCGGCAACTCTTTGAGCTGCCAAAGTTCTATCTTAGAACGTCGCTCACGACGAGGAAATCCTTCCCGACAATCGCTTGTGATGGTCCTGGGGGGTAACGTTCCGGCGATTGTTGTAAGGGGGGTTTTCAGACAAGAATCGGACCGACAATCGTGTAGTTTGAGCCAGGCTTTACACAGTAGGCCTATGCTGTGCATATACTGTATGGGCTGGGGCCCCGGGTTCGAGTCCTGCATGCCTCATTCCCCAACCCTACCCGACCTGTTTTTCCTGTTCATTACATCAAAAATGTACAAGAAATCCGTAAAGGCCAACTTCCTATAAAACACAGTTTTACTCACTCCTTTTGAAAATCGGACGGTCACCCCAAGTTAAACTGACATGCAAGGCTTTCATAACGGTGCATCACCTCGTCTGGCTGTGTTTCCCGGTGTTTCCCAATTGACATAAATAATGCAGATAAACGAGCGAATCACGAAAGCCTTTCTGTGTTGCGTCACATCGAAAGAAGGCGATGCCCACAAAGGTTTATGTCGACCCATTTTTCTAAAAACATGTTGAGTATTTTTTTTCTGCTTGTTTTCAAAACAAGCAATGCCTGGTGGCCCGAAACCTAGCTTAGCTTAGCTATCAGCTGGTTGCTACTCTCAGATACACACAGAGCACAAAGCCTCATACATAGAGATTGACCACTCTGGTCAACCCATGCCTGCAGTTCGCCTAGGGGTCGCTGTCGAAAGAGCACAGCCCTGAATGGAGCCTACACGCCTCCGTTGGCGCCCCTATAGTGCAGTGTTTTAAAATAGGACCAACGCGTAACACATTCCATAACAATGGGGAACACAGCAATATTAATGAAATGACGTTGAGAGGACATCCTTAATACTTTGTGTGAGCAGGAAAACATGTTTATTCTCTGGGCTGTGGAATGTGTACGCTGGCTGGCTTGCTTGGAAGTAATTGAGTTCCTTTTTAGAATTTCAATTTCTTTTCCACAATAAACAACACGCACGCACGCACACATTACATTACATTACATTACATTGCACTTAGCTGACGCTTTCATTTATTCAAAGCGACTTACAACTATTATTTTTCAGGGTATTGGTTACAGTCCCTGAAGCAATGTGGGGTTAGGTGCCTTGCTCAAGGGCACTTCAGCCATGGTTGGAGATGTAGGGAGAGGTCAGGGGGGATTCGAACCGGCAACCCCTAGATTGAAAGACCAACTCTCTAACCACTAGGCCACGGCTGCCCCACCACTAGGCCACGGCTGACAAACACACACACACACACACTCACACACACATTTAATGCTAACTATACATTGAGATATCAAAAAGACTTTCAATTACAGCACCCACACACACACACACACACACAGACAGACACACACACACACACACACACACACACACACACACACACACACACACACACAGACACACACATGTGTGTGTGAGAGAGAGATGGGGGAGAAATGGAGAGCTAGTGGTCCTGATACAGAGTGTTCCCTTCTCTGTAATATAACTCAGGACCAGAGGACAGAGTCACATATCACAGCAGCCTCCTCCATGATCTGGGATAACCCAGCACTGACCTTGGGTAAAGGAGTCACAGGGCATGTGTGTGTGTGTGTGCGCGTGTGTGTGTGTGTGTTTGCGTGCGTGTGTGTGTCTGTGTGTGTGTGTGTGTGTGTGAGAGAGAGAGAGAGAGAGAGACACTGCATGTGACTGTGTGCGTGTGAGTGTGTGTGTATATATGCATCTATGTGTATGTACATGTGAGTGTGTAGTGTGTGTGGGTGGGTGTATGTGTGTGTGTGTGTGCGTGCGTGTGCGTGTGTGTGTGTTTGCATCTGTGCGAGCTTGCGTGCGTGCGTGCATGCGTGTCCGCTTGTCCAGCTCCTACTCCCGTAAGCAGTGTGTGTTTTATGAAGGCCATAAAGCGGGGGACTCCATTAGATCCGCCCGTGATTGGCCATTTTGTTTCTTTTTGCTCCAGTGGCCCCGATATCACAGCTAATCTCAGTGGCCGAGTGGGGAAACCGTCCATCACCGCCATCACGGCTCTATGATCAACTGGTCAGGATACGCAGTACACTCCCACGCGCCGCGCCCGTTACATAACCTCATACTCAGCTGCAACTGGGACAGGTAATCATTTCCATCTCACTTCTGGGTCGAAATGTTGGTATATTGCACTGTATCCCTTATGATTTTTTAAAAACTTTTACTGTAGTATTGTTGTAGCTTTAGACAGTGAATGCAGTATTATACTGTAATATCATAGTACTACACTATTACTACAGTTTTAGGCAGTTAATGCCGTATTTTGGACACAAAATTACAGTAAACTGCAAAACATTGCAAAAAACGCAAATGATACTCACACCAAACAGCAAATCACAGACACACACCCCCACATCCACACACACGTATCCCAATGTGTACACACACACACACACACACACACACACACACACACACACACACACACACACACACACACACACACACACACACACACACACACACACACACACACACACACAATTACCCCCACACACACGTATCCCGATGTACACACACACACACACACACACACACACACACACACACATAATTCCTAACAGAGTAGTGTTAGAGGAGGTTAGCCCACCTGACACTCTGCCCAAATTAGCATTAGCGTTAGCATTATGTTACGACCCCTGGCTCAAAAGGTGCAACATAAAAGGAATCCACACGCAGGATAACGGT
>NC_085860.1:56011674-56141674 GCF_034702125.1 Engraulis encrasicolus | reverse complement strand
AAACGTCAGTCACAGCACAAATAAAATCTCACTTAACTACCATGCTCTCTCTGTTGGTTTGTTTTCTGCAATCTGTCTCTCTCTATCTCTCTCTCCCTCTCTCACCCTCTCTGAATGTGTGTGTGTCTGTGTCCGTGCAGGTGTGTGCGTGGGCGTGTGCTTTGCCATAGCTCTCTGTCGGCTGTTTGTTTAGGCTCGCATGCTACATGTAGCGAAGAAAAAGAACTCATATATATATATATACAGTACACACAAGTACTTGTATGTGCACATGTGTACATGTATGCATGTATGCGGAGAGAGAGAGAGAGAGAGAGAGAGAGAGAGAGAGAGAGAGAGAGAGAGAGAGATTGCATCTGCGCATGTTTGCTTTTGGTTCTGTCACATGTCACAGGCGCTAGTAAACCTTTCACCGGTATTGTCGTATATCATCCGGAATTTAGGGGGTTAACCACGGAGGAAGTAAACACATCAGGCAGCTGTCATTGGTTTAGAGCAGTGTTTCTCAAACATTTTCAGACCGAGGACCACTTTGTTCAGTCAAAAAGGTTCAGGGACCACCTGTCTACTGAATTGACAGTTGACGGGTGCTAATTTGACACTGCTAATTTTCGATGCATTATTGTGGTGAATATAAGACCTAAATTATGCTGCAAATATAGCCTACTGCAGGCTTGTCTTGGAGATGTAGAATTCCCCTCACACAGACCACCTGAGCTCTGTTGCCGACCATTAGTGGTCCCCGGACCACACTTTGAGAATCATTGGCTTAGAGAGAGGAAATCCAATAATGCAACATCAGTCACCGCTGACAAGTGCACATTAACCAGTACGGAACTGATCAACAAACCATCTAACCACTCACTATTCATAGGTACTTCAATTCAATGTATACCAAAGATTTGTTATCAGTAATGTTATCAATAAGAACATGATCAAAACTGATTGTCACCATCGTTCAAACTGTCACAAGGATGTAAATTATGTAAGCAAGCGAGGATGACTTAAAATTGTGGCCATATTTTATTATTTCATGGCTGACCCTGTTTTATTGTGTGTGTGTGTGTGTGTGTGTGTGTGTGTGTGTGTGTGTGTGTGTGTGTGTGTGTGTGTGTGTGTGTGTGTGTGTGTGTGTGTGTGTGTGTGTGTGTGTGTGTGTGTGTGTGTGTGTGTGTGTGTCTATAACATTCAGAGCGGGCTATCTGCCAATTCCAGCTCAGCAAAGCAGCCCCATAAAAATGCACACACACACACACATGCATGCACGCACGCACGCACGCATACACACACACACACACACAGGCATGATCACAGATAAATGCTGCTGGCAGTAAAATCTCGTCAGCCTGCCTTGTAAGTCAATTTTCTGAACACACAGTGTTTAGCATTACCGGTACAGGCTGCCCCCCGACTGACTCACTCGCCAAAAACACACACACAGGACTTTACTGCAGATTGTTTTTGTGGAACACTCAATGTTTTAAAATAGCCCCTCACTAATCACCAAAAAAGTATATATTTCAGGAAAGGGGGGTGTTCATTCTTCCTTTTGATGTAGAAATGATGACTCAATGAACTGTGCACTCACATAATATCCTGGTGACAGAAAACATCACTTACAGAATCGCTGCTAAATATATTTCTAAAAAATAAGTTTAAAAAAAACTAAGAGTGAGTAAGTTGTCCTGATGTGTGGGCGGTTATTTCTCATGCATGCTGAATACCCTTATAAGGGCAGCTTCCTGCCTCTGACTCGGGACTGTTGGGGAAGCCCGACGGCGAATCAGAGCGCAGCGTTGGGCGGCTGCATTAGCCTAAATGGACCATTGCACTGTAACCTAATCCCGGCCTCCCCCCTTGGTCCCTGTATCTGCTTTTCATTTCTTAAAGTAGTCACTCGATCTGCAAACAACGCCGATTAGCAGCATATCCTGAAACCCAAGACCAATATGTCAATCCCATTAGAATAGAAAGCAGCGATTTGCTTTATTTATGTCCCTCCAGAATGCAGCACTGAAGGAGAGATGGAGTGTGGCCAGGTGGAGAGAGAGAGGGGAGGGAGGAGGAAGAGATGGAGAGAAAGAGAGAGAGAGAGAGAGAGAGAGAGAGAGAGAGAGAGAGAGAGAGAGAGAGAGAGTGAGAGAGAGAGAGGAGAATAGGGAAAGAAGGAGGGAGCGAGATGAACAGCAAAGTGAAGGCTCCATGTCACTATAGCAACGCCATGTCATGCAACATACAGTACACCTGTACCTGTTTCTAGAGGTCTCATCTCCATGACAACGGCAGCCGGAACAGGGCCTTCTCAAGCTATTTGGGGCCCCTTTTTCTCTTCAGAATATGGGGGGAGAGGGGTGCGCACAAGAGAGATTTTGATAGCCGTGTCATTGCACTTTTTGGGTGATTGAATTCAGGGAGGTTTTACCTCACTCAAGAAGTTGTCATTGAATACAAGTGGGTCAAAGACGTCCAACATGACATTGTCCTTCAGTGCTAACAGATGCTTTTGCTTACTGTGACTGTGAAAGACATGACATTTCATTTTTTTTTTGTGAATGCATGAAAGCCAAGCCAAATAATAATAATAAAAAAAAACTCTTTTTTTTTTACAGTAAGCAAAAGTATCCGTTGCACTGAAGGACATGTTGGACGTCTTTGACCCAAATACATTCGGTATCCACCAGCCATTACCAGTGTCCCCCTTTCAGCTGTGGGGCCCTAGGCAATTGATGAGGGCTTCAGGGCGGAAACCTGTCTACTTTTGGACATGGTGGCAAAATGAATAATGAGATTGAGATCGTGAGTACAGTTTTTCCTCCATTTTAAGTTTGCAATCTTTTTCTTTTTTTTCGCACCCAAAAGTCTTTTGTTTCACTACAGAAGGTGAGCGTACCCATCACTACACTTGAAGGCCCTAGCAGAGACGGTTTAGGTAGGAGGAGACATGACAGCTGGTGTAAGCGTCCATAGAAATTAACGGTGAAGATTCGTAACGCAAATATGGCGCCTTCCCGCCTTTCTGGTAACAAGAGCCAATGTGCCTGCTGAGCTGCGTTGCCAGTGATCCAATCATCTGGCTGCATCGGCGCACGCGAAATGTTGCGCATGCTCAGTTGTGAAAAGCCGTTGCTCTCGTGCCGTTACGAAACTACTGCGCCTGCGCTCTGTAAAAAAAAATGTGAGAAAAGTGGCTTAAAAAGCTTTATTTTGACTCGTATGACACAACCAAGTAGCCTAGATTGATCAGTTTCAACCATATGGTTTTCACAACTGTTGGGTTCCCTCCATCCTATACTCAGTCTCTCCATTCATTTTTCCCATTGACTCTTAGATCTGGTCTCACTAATCGCGAAATAGCACCCCGAAGGCGTCAACAAGATGGCGGCAACTGTTCCGTCTCCTCCTACCTAAACCATCTCTGGCCCTAGTCAATTGCCCAGTTTGCTTGCCTGGTTGTGACAGGCCTGAGCAGGGGTGCATTCCTCGAAACGATAGTTGCTAGCCGTTTAGCAACTTGGGTAGTTGCCAATGGGAAATTGCATTGCAACTAACAAAGTAGCTAACATTGATATCAACTATGGTTTTGAGAAATGCACCCCTGAGCAGGAAAGTGTCATCAGGTCATATAGCAGGTGGGCGGTTTTGCTTTAGCTGCTGTGACGCCGGTGACTGCTGAGTGGCCGCCCGCAGTGTTACCGTTAGCTTGGTGATCAGGTTCCATGATGACGGTTGTTACGGTTACAGGGCGAGACTGGGAAAACTGACACCACAGGTGGAACACTGGTGAGCAATGCAAAGCAATAAGAACATGCCTCTGTGTGCGTGTGCGTGTGTGTGTGTGTGTGTGTGTGTGTGTGTGTGTGTGTGTGTGTGTGTGTGTGTGTGTGTGTGTGTGTGTGTGTGTGTGTGTGTGTGTGTGTGTGTGTGTGTTTGTGTTTGAGAGAGAGAGAGAGAGCGAGAGAGAGAGAAATGAGGGGGGTGCGAGATGCTTCCAGTAAAAGTCATCTCCAGGGGACCACTCTGTGGGGACAATGGGGCCATGGCCCGCAGGCTTCGGTTGCAGATGATTGCCAGGGATGTCAAACTCAGGCTCGGGGGCCGGCGGAGCCATTTTATTTGACCCGCGAGATCATTTCAAATCTGTATTACAGTTGGCCCACAAGCACCATTAATGTATAGCGTAACAAGACTTGAACATGGAATCTGGTGTGTCACAGGATGTGCAGACACATTTGATCCACCATACATGGTGGGAAAGAGTGTGTGTGAAATTTAACTATGAGTATGAAGTGCATGTACGCACAATTTTAGTCCATTTTCAAAAATAAATGTTGAGTTCGGCCCGCAACTTCGTTCCAGATTTTGATTTTGGCCCTCAGCCAATTTGAGTTTGACACCCCTGCATTAAACAGTGCCTGCTGTGGCTGAGTGTTTCTATACACAAACATAGAAAAAGGAGTCTCGGCAGGAAAAAAAACGTGCAAAATGAATAAAACATAAAATACAGTTTGATTACGTACGCGATTACATCAAATCCATTTCTCAGAATTCAGTGAGGTGATGATCAGGCTGATTTTACACTCTAGCTTCTTAAGCTGTGCACACTGCTTTGTAAAAGGTTGGCCATCGAACAAGTGGAAACAGACGATTTTACACTCCTACCTTCTCATGCCCTGTGAGGCCAAGATAGTGCTTTGCTTTCGCTAGATCACCAGTATTTCAGGGGCACACAAAGGCCATTTATATCCATTAGCCTGCTTCCCCAAGAACTGGAGCGTGAGGTCAAACGTGGCGCAGGCGGGAGATGAAATGATGACATAACTTTATGGCCATGACATTACCGTTGCCCGACTGACTGTACCGTACGCGCCGAACCTGCTGAGCAGGCAAATGTGTCAGAGTTTCATTGGCCGTTTTTAATTTTTCATCTACCCAGTGCAACGCACCAGCGGCCTGTACTGTTTCCTCCTCCTCCCCCCACCTACCCACTCAGCACCACCCATATACCCATCCACCCACCCACCCCCACTCACTCCCCTTTGGCAGTAATGAGTGCAAAAACAATCCATCTACAGCCTATAAAACCGAATCATTCTTCTTCGTTTTTTTCTCCCTTCAGGGCCAGAGAGCCATTCATGCATCAATTTCTCACAAGTGGGGTGAAAAAAATGGGACAATTTATCCAATAACAAGCAATTGAAGCCCTCAGTGGCGTAGCGGCTTCAATTAGTCCTGTCCTTACTTGACTTAGACGTGTTGGCATGTTATTACAGCCTTCATGCTAATGTATAGCCTGGCACGGCACCACCCTCTCTCCCGCTCTGTTTATATTACATTACACTTAGCTGACACTTTTATCCAAAGTGACTTACAGATATTACAGGGTATTGGTTACAGTCCCTGGAGCAGTGTGGGGTTAGGTGCCTTGCTCAAGGGCACTTCAGCCACGGTCCGGAGGAGGGAGGAAGGGATTGGTAAGGGTGGGGCTTGAACCTGCAACCCTGTGATCTACAGTCCAAAGCCCTAACCTAACCATTACACCACGGCTGCCACTATCTGCTGTCCATACTGTGCGCAAGGCTGTTGACAGCTGTGTCCAGGCAAAGTCATCGGTAACACTTTATAATAATGTCTGCTTAGTAAAGACTTAGTAAATGATTTACTAATGGTGAAAGAAACATTAACACATGTTTTTTTATCATTAACTAAGATTTATTAATGTTTTATAAAATATCTACAAATAATATAAGATTTTACATACCTTATAACAGGGTATTTTATTCATTTACAAGCAATTTTAAATGTTTGATAACTATAAGATGTTAACGTAACATTTCCTAGTCATTTACAAACATTTGTTAACATTTCCTAGTCATTTACAAACATTTGTTAATGTTTTGTTCATCAATAGTTAATTATTTATTCAGTCTTTATAATGCTTTTTTGCATCCATTATTATAAAGTGTTACCAAGTCATCTGAAAGGGTGCCTCCACCCAATACTGTATACTAGTGTTTCTCAACGGGGCGGTACAGATTCTTTAAGTATAGAGATATGCCAACATAACAGGTTTCTATGGACACCTAACGTGAACAGGTTCCGGTCTGCCTAAAGGGGCGTGTCATAATACTAGCATTGAATAGAACAGTCCTTAGGTCTGCCTAAAGGGGGATTCCCCCCCTCCCCCTTGCAATAATAGAACCCGGAAACAATGGACCAACGGAACCTCTCTCTCTCTCTACTCTCTCTGGTACAGCCCCCCAGGTGGCGTTGAGGAGCTCTAGGGGGGCGTTGAGAAGGATACAGCTGTCTGCAGCTAGTTGCCATTGGGGGTCATTAATCTATTTAATGTTTTAATAATAATGGGGGGCGTTGTCAGTCTTACGACGATGTTAAGGGGGCGTTGGGAGGCTGGTGGGGGGGGGGTGTTCTTCAAAAGAGGTTGAGAACCACTGCTGTATACAACGTAATGAGGACCCAATTCTGCCCCCCGGTCCACCCCCCTGTCGGCTTCCCTGATTGTACGCGTAGCATGCATATTACTGTGCTTATGGATGCCTTTTTTCATGAAAGCAGAGATAAACTAATTGTTTATGGCTTTGACCTCCTGGCTGGAATACAGGGGTGATGCGCTGAAACAGCCCCGGCCACATTTTTACGAGGGGTAACTCCATTAAGGAGAGCAGCACAGGCAAAGATTAGATAAACTAAGGCACCTTCATAAAAAAAAGAGATGATTGCGCTGTATTAACGGGTAAAATAATACGAATCACTAAGCACATATTTCTCCACCTACGGAAATGAATGTGTCATAGACATACACAGACAAACACACACACACACACACACACACACACACACCCACACACACGTTCGCAGGCACAGGCACAGGCACAGGCACAAACACATACACATACACATACACATACACATACACATACACATACACATACACATACACATACACATACACATACACATACACGCACAAACACACACACACACACACACACACACACACACACACACACACACACACACACACACACACACACACACACACACACACACACACACACCAACAACCAGAGTCGGTTTTACCAATAGGCATGCTGTACTCAGCAATTGCCTAGGGCCCCCACCAAAACTGTCGACTCTAGCGCCCCCCCCCCCCCCCCCCCCCCCCCCCCCCGCCCCCCCGCAGTCAGCCCTGCCATGGTAAATGCCAGCAAAAGTTCATAAGGGTTGGAGCAGGCGTCACCCAACAGTTTTTCTCTTCCTTTTAAGGGTGCTGACCAAAATATTGTAAAACTGAAAAATGAAAAAAGGTCGCACCATGCATAGGTTTCTTTATTACACAGACGCGTTTCTGCGTTCTGCCTTCCTCAGTGTTCATAAAGAAACCTATGCATGGTGCGACCTTTTTTATTTTTTCAAACGCCAGCAAAAACAATTCAAGAAGGCCCCATGTCTATACTGTATGGGGAGTTTCATTGTGAAATGACTTACACACCACTTTTTAAATTTGGCATTTCATTTTATCTATGTGTGAATTCTTGCCATTCAAATATTTTTAGAACATAGGCCTACTTTTAATCCTGTATAAAACACATGTTGCAATGCAATGCCCAACGCAATGCTCAACAAACATGTCAATTTCCCAAAAATAGGGTTATAGGGTCAATGTCCCAAAAATGTTCCAAAATCGATATAGGGTCATTTTGCAACCAAGCTCGTCAGCTCTTCCTGCTTTGCCTAGGGCCCCCAATTGGATAGCTTTGCCTAGGGCCCCCAAGTGGATAGCTTTGCCTAGGGCCCCCAAGTGGATAGCAGCCTAGGGCCCCCAAGTGGATAGCAGCCTAGGGCCCCCAAGTGGATAGCAGCCTAGGGCCCCCAAGTGGATAGCAGCCTAGGGCCCCCAAGTGGATAGCAGCCTAGGGCCCCCAAGTGGATAACACCGTCACTGCCAGCAGTTCATTCCCCTGCCTGCAATGAGTCTAACAGCAGCAGTGAGTACACGCCACACTGCCACAGCTACCATACTGTACCGCATCCGTAGTACTGTATGTGTTATTTAGCGATAGGAGGCTGGGAGGGAGGCTGGAACAAGACTTCAAGGCAAGGCAAGGCAAGGCAAGTTTATTTATATGGCGCATTTCATACACAGGTGCAACTCAATGTAACAGGGAAGAAAGAAGGAAATAAATTAGAGTAAAAAAACATTTAAAACATTAAGATAAAACATAAGGTAAAAATAATAATAAAATAAAAAATAAAATAAAATAAACATAAAAATAAAAATAATAACAAAAAAATAAGAATGATATGTGATTTTTAGCTAGGGGAAAACATCTGAGAACAGTTTTGTCTTGAGTCTAGATTTAAAGCTATCAATAGTGGGTGCATTTTTACGTCATCTTCAAAGCAGCTTCAAAGCAGAAGGAAGGCAGCATGCTCATTATGCACTGGGCTCTGCTCTGCAAAGTGCCCCCTTCAGGGAGTTTACGTTACGTAACTGAGGATTTGCCCAATTGTGGTTTCCATCAGTCAGAGGAAAAGAGCAACAACACGGGCTGACTCATGCTACCGTACACCCCCGACTCAGTGGAGGAGGAGAGGAGGAACCAGGCAGGGAGCAAGGTCAAACTCTGTGTGTAACTCTGTGTGTGTGTGTGTGTGTGTGTGTGTGTGTGTGTGTGTGTGTGTGTGTGTGTGTGTGTGTGTGTGTGTGTGTGTGTGTGTGTGTGTGTGTGTGTGTTTTTTCTCTCTCTCTGTCTCTTTCTCCATCTCTCTCTCCTCTCCGTCTGTCTCTCTCTCTCTCTCTCTCACACACACACACACACACACACACACACACACACACACACACACACACACACACACACACACACACACACACACACACACACAAACAAACATAAAGAGAAAAAGGAGAGAGAGAGAGAGAGAGAGAGAGAGAGAGAGAGAGAGAGAGAGAGAGAGAGAGAAAGAGAGAGAGAGAGAGCAAGAAAGAGAGAGAGATCGCCCTTGTGTGATTTGCATTCCTGGAGCCTTGCCACCGCTCCTTGTCAGGGCTGGCAGGCGAACTGAGCGATTGGCTGTAGTTTTAGCCCCGGCGGCCATTGTTCACCCTGATGGATCCCTGCTCTCCTGCTCCCAGAGGACGACACAGCCAGGGCACCGGCCAAGTGGAGAAGGGGTGGTGAAGGAGAAGAGAGGAGGTGGTGGTGGAGAAGAGAGGAGGAGGAAGAGGAAGTGGAGGAGGAGAGAAGAGGTGGAGGAGGAGGTGGAGTGGTGGTGGAAGAGGTGGAGGAGGAAGAGGAAGTGGAGGAGGAGAGAAGAGGAAGAGGAGGAGGAGGAAGAGGAAGTGGAGGAAGTGAGAAGAGGTGGTGGTGGAAGAGGTGGTGGTAGAGGAGGTGGAGGAGGAAGAGGAAGTGGAGACGGAAGAAGAAGAGGAGGAGGAGGAAGAAGAAGTGGAGGAGGAGGATGAGGAAGTGGAGGAGGAGGATGAGGAAGTGGAGGAGGAGGAAGAGGAAGTGGAGGAAGTGAGAAGTGGAGGAGGAGGAAGAGGAGGAGGAGGAAGAAGAAGTAGAGGAGGAGGTGCTCTTGCTCTCTGAAGACGGCACAGTCATGGCACGGGCCAAGTGACTGCCGTAGGAGAGCAGAGGGGAGATGGAGGAGAGGAGGGGGTCAAGTGGAGGAGGAGCAGGAGGAAAGGCAAAGGAGGTGATGTGGGTAAAGGGTCGTGTGGGGAGTAGTGGAGGAGTGGAGAGGAAGAAGTGGAGAGAGAGAGAGAGAGAGAGAGAGAAAGGAGGTCTGAGAGAGAAGAATGGTGGAGCACAAAGAAGTTGGAGGATGGAGGAGAGAAGCGGAGGTAGCTACGGAGAAGAGAAGGTGAGAGAAAAGGAGGTGGAAGTGGAGGAGGGGAGACAAGGTGAAAGAGGAGGAGAGGTGGAAGTGGAGGGGAGAAGAGGAGGTGGAGGAGAGGGAGAAACAAGGAGGTGGAATTGGAGCTGACTGTGATTCAGATAGGGCAGTGATTTTCAAACTGTGGGCCAGGGCCCACTGGTGGGCCCTGAGGGTATTCCAAGTGGGCCTTGAAATAATTTTCTAAAAATCAAAATAATATTTCTGAGTGTGTTGCTTGTTGACTATATATTTCAGTTTTATTCTTTATTGGGCCTGAGGTGGGCCCGCAACATTTGTGAAAATTTCAAGTGGTCCACAATTTGGAAAAGTTTGGGAACCCCTGAAGAGCAATGAGGGGCAGGAGGAGGAGGAGGAGGAGGAGGAGGAGGAGGAAACGAGTTGTAGAGGAGAGGGAGGAGGAGGAGGAGGAGGAGGAGGAGGAGATGAGTTGTAGAGGAGAGGGAGGAGGAGGAGGAGGAGGAGGAGGAGGAAACGAGTTGTAGAGGAGAGGGAGGAGGAGGAGGAGATGAAGAAGAGAAGGAGGAGGAGGAGGAGATGAGTTGTAGAGGAGAGGGAGGAGGAGGAGGAGAAGAGAAGGAGGAAGAGGAGGAGGAGATGAGTTGCAGAGGAGAGGGAGGAAGAAGAGAAGGGGGAGGAGGAGGAGATGAGTTGTAGAGGAGAGGGAGGAGGAGGAGGAGAAGAGAAGGAGGAAGAGGAGGAGATGAGTTGCAGAAGAGAGGGAGGAGGAGGAGGAGAGAGGAGGAGGAGGAGGAGGAAACGAGTTGTAGAGGAGAGGGAGGAGGAGGAGGAGATGAAGAAGAGAAGGAGGAGGAGGAGGAGAAGAAGAAGAGAGGTGGAGAAGAAAGATCGAGGTAAAGAGAAGAAGTGGAGAAAATAGATAGAGGAGGAGAGGAGGGGTTGCGGCAGTGATTCAGAGAGGGAAATGAGGGACAGAGGAGGAGGAAGAGGAGGAGGTGGAGGAGGAGGACGAGGACCATAGTGAAAAAGAGGAGGTGGAGAGGAGGGGTAGAGCAGGATTACAGTGAAGAGGAGGCGGTAAAGAAGGAGGAAAAGTACGGTGAAAAGGAGAGGAGGAGGAGGAAAAGAGGAGTAGATGAGGTGGGGGAAGAGGACAGGAGGCAGCAGAGATGGTGGAGGAGGAGGAGGAGGAGATGGAGGGAAAGGAGGAGTGGGAGTAGAGGAGGTTGTGATTTAGACAGGGAAATGAGGGACAGTGGTGCAGAGAGAGAGAGAGAGAGAGAGAGAGAGAGAGAGAGAGAGGAGAGAGACAGAGAGAGAAGAGAGAAAGGGAGAGAAGAGAGAGAGGGAGGGAGGGAAACAGTCAAGGCTCGGAAGGTGTGTGTGTGTGTGTTGTGAGTATGCACTTGTGAGTGTCTGTTTGCTTTTCTGCAGCAACAAAGCGGCTTGTAGCAGAAGCAATGTCATGTTGGAGGCCCAGCCAATTACACGGCTCACTGCCTGCCAGCCACACGGCCACAGAGAGATATGTACACAGCCACACAGATACACACCTACATACGTCGATACACACACATACACAGGTACATGGTGTTAAGAAATTCTCTGTATGTATTATTGAAAATATAAGCTTTCTGTTCTGTGAGCTCTTGCTGTGAGTTATGTGACATCTCTGTACCACGAGAAAACATCTCTGTCTAGGTTGTCCTGGATGGGTTACCACTTCGCTGAACTATGACCTTGGATGTTTAGGCTACGTGGAAGCTATACATCACAGAACGACGCCATTACGGAACAGAGGAGAGACAGACCATATCTGTCTCTCATATATAGTTCTACATATGCATGATAGGAAAGATGACGTTAGTATTTACTTGTTAGATCATGTCATGGACTGTGGGGCTGGGAAATGTTTAAATAGGCTTGCCTTTTGTATACACTTCAGGACTTGCTGGGTGGAATACTTCATGTCTCCACGCAGTAACTCCTCCGGCCGCTAAACAATAAAATCTGCTCACAGATTTTAAATGCTACCTCTGTTTCTGTGTGTGTTCTTTCAGGTCAATTTGATAAGGTAATACAGTGAAATTGTTAAGGTGATATAGTGAATTTATTCACACATGGATACACACATACAGTATAGCCAACATGTAGATACACACCTACGTAGATACACACACATACAGCGATACATGGATACCGTACACACACAAAAACATATACAGAATGACACGAACACAACTGCACACACACATACACAGATACACAAATACACAGTCACACAGGCACACAGATGCACAAATACAGTCACATAGGCACAAAAGTAAACAGACACAGAGCCACACAGATGCACACACACACACACACATCCACGTCCACACAGCAACATAGATACACAGACACAGAGCCAAACAGATACACACATACTGTACACAGATGCACATACTACACACATACCACACATCCACTCAGACACACAGACATACAGATACAGATACACAGCCACAGTCACACAACCACAGAGAGCTACGCAATCACACAGATCCTGAGAGATGCACAGCCACACATATATGCAGCCACAGAGAGATGCACAGCCACACATATACTGTATGCAGCCACAGAGAGATGCACAGCCACACATATACTGTATGCAGCCACAGAGAGATACAGAGCCACACAGAAACACACATACAGTACATACAGTTGATACACACACATACACAGATACACGGATACACACATAGGTATACATGTACAGATGCACATACTGCACACACACATACACATATGCACACACACACAGTACACAGAAACACACATACAGAGATACACAAATACACAGGCACACAGATACATATACAGAGCCGCTAAGATACACACATACACACTTACACAGATACACATATAGACATACACACATACTGTATACACATATATACACACATACACACCCACACAGCCACATACTGTAGACACAGACACACAGATACTACAGCCATATAGATATACACATACACAGGTACACAGATACACATATACACACATCCACACAGACACACAGATAGACAGCCACACAGATACAGACACAGGTCCACATGCCACACGGATACACAGTCACACAACCACAGAGAGTCAACACAGTCACACAGATGCAGATAGATACGCAGATAGACAGCTACACCACCCGACCCTACTCTCCAGCGACAGCATTATGACACAGGCACAGAGACTATACAGAGCCACAGATCCCTGATCCATTAGGGAGGAGGAGGAGGAGGAGGAGGACACAGGCACAGAGACTATACAGAGCCACAGATCCCTGTTCCATGAGGAAGAAGGAGGAGGAGGAGGAGGAGGAGGAGGAGGAGGACACAGGCACAGAGACTATACAGAGCCACAGAGCCCTGTTCCATGACAGGATTATGACACGGCCACTAGGGAAGAGGACACAGAAGGATGGGAGAGAGGGAGGAAGGGAGGAAGAAAGAAGAGAAGAAGACAAAGAGAAAGGAGGGAAGGAACGAGGTGTGGATGGAAGGAAGGAAGGAAGGATGAGTGAATCAATGGATGGATGAAAGAACGTTGGATGATGGATGGAGGGTTGGGTGAAAGAAAGAAAGAAAGAAAGAAAGAAAGAAAGAAAGAAAGAAAGAAAGAAAGAAAGAAAGAAAGAAAGAAAGAAAGAAAGAAAGAAGGAAAGAAGGAAAGAAAGAAAGAAAGAAATACAAAGGGAAGGACGGAAATAAAGAAATATTACATCGTTGAACAAGCAGGCCAATAAATCGTAGCAGGCCCAGATGAAATCCACTCCACCCCCCCCTCTCTCTTGCTCTCTCTGGCAAAGAGGGTGAAAGCTCGGAATAGTCCAAGCACTAATGCCAAGGACTAACACAGTGTGTGTGTGTGTGTGTGTGTGTGTGTGTGTGTGTGTGTGTGTGTGTGTGTGTGTGTGTGTGTGTGTGTGTGTGTGTGTGTCTGTGTGTGTGTGTGTGTGTGTGTGTGTGTGTGTGTGTGTGTGTATGTGTGTGTGTGTGTGTGTGTGTGTGTGTGTGTGTCCTGAGCACCCCACTTTGCCCGAGGTGCACCTCTGTTTCCTGCTACTCTCTTACATCGAATGCCTTAGGGGGTAGGGATGCACAGATACCACTTTTTTGAAAAGCGATACAAGTACGAGTACATTAATGTGTGCACTTGCCGATACCTTTTACCACCAAAATACAATAAAAATAAATGCATGGCCTTGTTTTGTTTCCACCTGTGATGTTTTTATTATCCATTTCCATGTAGATTTAAATGTTAGTAAATGTATCAGGTGGCACTTTTTTCCCATGCTGCTTTCAAGTCCACAGAACCTGACAAGATTTTGCATTGTTTTGTGTAATAGCAGTATCGTTCCTGGTATCGGCAAGTGCTTGACGAGTATGAGTACGAGTATAATGAGCAGTATCGGGTGCCGATGCATCCCTATTAGGGGGCCTCGTATTGCTACAAGGGAGGCCAAGGGGAAATGAAGGCAAGGCAAGAAGAGCAACCCTTTTGAAGAAACTGCAGCAATACAACAGTAATTCTACAGTTAGTGTCCCCCCCCACAGACGTTTTTTTCCTTGTAGTTTGCAGCATGTTTGCAATGTTTTTTGTGTCCTAAACAGTGAATTCACTTTCTAAAACGACAAAAACACTACAGTGCACTTTTTCCACAGCACAGTATTAGGCCTACCGTAGCCTCTTACTACATATAGGGTCGCCTACCGTAGCCTCTTACTACAGATAGGCTCGCCTACCGTAGCCTCTTACTACATATAGGGTCGCCGGCGGGCCAATTCAGTATTTGCTGAAAATACTCCACAACATCATAACTAGCCTCGCGCACCATCCTACGTACTTCCGCCAAGAGACTTGGCTCCGTTCTACGTCTCTCCCTATATCCCTTCTCCACTCCTCCCTATATCTTTCCTCCACCCCCCCTATACATGGGTCCTAATTGTTTGTTTTCTCCTGACTGTGTGAAACTAGCTGCGCACAACTAAACCTCTGATTGTTGGAAACCGCTGTCGGTCAAAGCAAATTGGTTCACATGGTTAGCTGCAAGTGTCTTGCCCCTCCTCACAACATTGTGTTTATATACAAAAAAAATCCATCTATAGCTCCTTCTCTCCTCCCTCCTTCTCTCCTCCCTCCTTCTCTCCACCACCCCTCCCTCCCTACATCTCCTTCCTTCCTCCCTCGCTCCTTCTCTCCTTCCGAAGCAGGATGCAGATGCCGAGCTCCAATCGATGTGCCAGCCGTATGCGGCATAAATCCTCCGAGGGCCTGTTGGCAATTTAGCAGGTTGATCTGTTAGGCCCTAATGGCCCAGCAAGGCAGCCCAATAAAGGCCACTGTTCCCTGCTTCCTAATGTCGTCTCGGGAGCTTTGCTTGTGCGTGTGTGTGGGTGGGAACAGTGCACTGCACTACACTATGTCCCTGTTCTGTTTCTCTGTGGAGGGGTTGCTACTCCGATTCGATACTGACAGGCTGTGTGTCGTCGCAGCAGAGCATGTACCCTTTGATAATAGTATCCCAATCAAAAAAACACGCACATCCAGTGACTGGTTTCGGGTGCAGGTTCAAAAACGTAAATCCATAAGCAATGAAGAAAAAACGCACACCGATGAACTCCCATTTAAGCCATTTTTAATCAGTCACACATTCAAAATGGCTTATATGGGAGTTCATCGGTGTGCGGTTTGTCTTCATTGCTTACCATTTCATAATAGACCTTGTTTACTAACCCCAACTCCGATGAAGTTGGGACATTTGGTAAACAGTGAATAAAATCAAAATGCTATCATTTCCAAAACATTCAATCTATTCATTAGATGGAGAATAGTGAAAAGACAACATATTAAGTGTTAAAACCGAGAAAAAATATTGTTTTGGGGGACATATGTACTCATTTCTAATTTGATAAATCCAACACGTCTCAAAAGAGTTGGGACGGGGACAATAAATGGCATCAAATGTCGAGGAAGACTAAAAACAAAACAAAAGACAACACTTAACAGTTAAATACATTAGCCGATGAGATGCTTTTATATAAAAAACAGTGTTAATTCCTATCTTGGACATGATTGCACCAGCTTAAATGGTGGGTGTATTCCTTGTCATGTTTTGCAATGTTTTCCTTTCTGTAGTGCTTACAGTGTGACAGGTCTTGACCAAAAACCCACCATTTTATCACCTGCTGGTCCTTATGATGGAGCCAAACTGTTAAAACATAGTAGAGAATGCAATTTGACCTTACTATGTGGCAGTAATCGAAGATCTCCCTTCAAAATAAAATGCATGAGTGGCTTTTCATGCTGTTTAAAACCCATTTATACCATTCAGCACTGTATTTAACTCTACAGATGAGTGAGAACATCTTGTCCAATGCACTACTGCACCCGCATGCCATCATGGAGGCTGACTTTTGAAGTTAGCACTAACACAAGTTGGATGGTCCATTTTCACTGTAGCACAGGATGTGCAATGCTCTATTATTGTCAAAAAGAATGGACTTCGACAACTTCTGCTGACTTCTGTAAGCAAAGCACAGTTTCCCATGTCTTCTGGGTCTATTTCAAGTGAGCTCAGGTGCTTAGGAGAATGTTACACCCCTGTATCATTTGCATGCATTAAGCATTCTTAATATGGTCAATTTTCAATAGCTCTAATTCCTGGAGTTCTAGAGTTAGACTACAGCCAATATATATTTCATGATGTCATGAACCTATACAATGATTTTATTAACAAAAATATGTCTTATATACACTCAATCGTGGTAAATCAAAGGGAATTCAAAAATGTATGTAATAACTATGGTAATTATTCCCTTTGCATCTTTAATTCTGAGTGACTCAGCCTCTCTGTGATGATCTTATACATGGACACCTATATTGTCCGTCAGTACAATTCATTTTGAAATGTTCTTCTTTGTTGTTTTATCTTATTTGGATGTTTACTAAATTTCACTGATCCCGTCCCAACTCTTTTGAGACGTGTTGGATTTATCAAATTAGAAATGAGTACATATGTCCCCCAAAACAATATTTTTTCTCGGTTTTAACACTTAATATGTTGTCTTTTCACTATTCTCAATCTAATGAATAGATTGAATGTTTTGAAAATGATAGCATTTTGATTTTATTCACTGTTTACCAAACGTCCCAACTTCATCGGAGTTGGGGTTTGTACTTTGGTGTGGGATCAGAAAGAGGTCAAGGATCTGTCTATCCAGGCAGTGGAAAGGAAGACCAATTCCATCCTCCTACTAAATCCTTCCCACCGACGCCATCTTGTTTTGAGCTGCTTCCTTAATCTGGCAGAAGGTTCAGAGTGTATTTGGCCAGGAAAGTAATATACAAGTAATATACAAGTAATATACAAGTAATATACAAGTAATATACAAGAACTCATTCACCCCCATAGTTATTCACACTCAGAACATCCATTTCTCAAATAACTCTCAAATCAGACACACACACACACACACACACACACACACACACACACACACACACACACACACACACACACACACACACACACACACACACACACACACACACACACAAGCCTTCAAAGAATTTTCTATATTTCTAAATGTTAGACAATAAAACGTTTTGAATCTTTGAATCTGATTACTTCACTTGACTGTTCCTAATGTCTCTGAAGCCCAGAGCTTTTCTTATGCGTGTGAAGACTGCACAGCAGCAGGCTACCCCCAGGGGAAGATTAACACACTAGATACGGTTGCAGAGTAGGGGCCCACCTGCCAGGGGCCCCCCGATTGCAACTGCCCTAAGTGAGGGAGCCTGAGCTGGGGAGCCAATCAGAAAGGCGTAAGGGGTGGAAACATGGAGGTAGTATAGAGCTTGAAAGTGACGTCACTTCCCCCGATTTCATGGGACCTCAACGGCGTTTTTAGCCGAAAATCGTAGCATGTAATCCAATGGAGATATTAAAATGATATTTCGACCCCCTTCGAGTTGTGCCACGAGCTCCACATATGTTGTTTCCGATATTTTTGTTTAATTTTTCGTACGAACCCCTAAACTTTTTAGAAAGCTGTGTTTCTTCACATTTTTCATGCAGACGGCCTCGGAACAAAACATTGATACTTCTGCATGAATAATCTTTAAACAGCATATTTGTAGCCCAGCGCATGTAATGGCTGAGATCGGAAGATATTTACTCGCTACCATGTTGTTAGATGGTCAGCTTAGGTCCTGTGAAATGCAGAATTAAGGGGCGGGACTTTCGAGCTCTATAAGAACTGGAGAGAGTGAATAAGTCCCGCCTCCAGTCATTTCAATGGGAAATGCTAGGCTAGTGAATTCAGCCAAAATTGAACGAATTTTTCAGCTTCAAAGATGGAGTCGTTTCCGCCGACAGTTTACTCCAATTACGTGCCACGTTAATGACTGACTTACGATCGACCAGACAGATATATGGAAGACGGGCATTGGATGCATGGAGGTGCCCAACCACACACCTGTACAGGTATGTGTGCCCAACACTAAACTCGCGCACCCACCAATCGCATCCACCCTCTTTGAGCAAAGTGACGTCGGAAATGAGCAAATTTGTGAGAATTGCGACGAGGAAGTGCCTTGCTATCGGCGAAGCTAATCAGCCAAATCCTGCCCCCCTGGGCGGAAAGGCTCGACCAACGGAGGCTTGCAGTTTGTTTGAATAGATACAATCGACACGATTGGCTATGGGTATATGCCAAATGAAACATGACTGCAGGTGAAACCGTATGCAGGGCCGGATTAACATTGCCCGGGGCCCCGAGGCTACAGGTTGTTGTGGGGCCCCCTGCATGGCAAATTTTCTAGGAAAATGACATAGACAATGTCATAATTACAAGCTAGGAATTGAGGGCAACTTGTCAACCAACTGTACTGAACACAATAGATACATTTTTCAATGTTGTATTGGGTCAAAATTCTGCATTTGTTTCACTTCAGTCAATCAGGGGCCCCCTGGCGGGTGGGGGGCCCTAGGCTGCAGCCATATCTAGCCTGTGATGGGGCCCCCTGGCAGGTGGGGGCCCTAGGCTGCAGCCATATTTAGCCTGTGATGGGGCCCCCTGGCAGGTGGGGGCCCCTAGGCTGCAGCCATATCTAGCCTGTGGTGGGGCCCCTGGCAGGTGGGGGCCCTAGGCTGCAGCCAAATCTAGCCTGTGGTGGCCCCTGGTAGGTGGGGGCCCTAGGCTGCAGCCATATCTAGCCTGTGGTGGGGCCCCCTGGCAGGTGGGGGCCCCTAGGCTGCAGCCATATCATATAATCCGGCCCTGACCGTATGCCCTCACCACCACGGCTCTGACGCACTGTAGGGAGGGGTGGGGTGACAGACACGTCTCGCCCTATTAACATTGCCCGGGGCCCCGAGGCTACAGGTTGTTGTGGGGCCCCACTGTAGGGAGGGGTGGGGTAACAGACACGTCTCGCCGTTGCACGTTGCATGCCACCCAACGTGAACCGGACACAGGAGTGTGGCAGGTGGTGTAAGGTCCGCACGGTAGGTGAGGAGTCTGGCACGAGGCCGAAGGAAGGACACACTCAGATCAGCAAATCAGGTGTCTGATATATAACCTCGGCCTCACCTTAGGAAGGACACTCAGGGCAAATGAGGTGTCAGATAGTATAGTCTCACCTAATCTCACCGCGCCTCAGGTCTTCCTGTGTGGAGTGGACCTGGTCGTGAACCTCCGCAACTCCAGTATGCGAGCAGAGGCGATGTTAGGGTAAATTGGGGGCCCCAAGCGAAAATTCAAAAGAATGAAAATTCACAACAAATCACCACTACTGTGGTTTAAAGGGACACTCCACCCATTTGCATTAGGCTTTCCATTTCTAGACACCCAGTCATACTTTTGAATGGTCGTGCAACACTCTCTCAATTCCCCCTGAGACAGGAGAAATCCGTATTCACCTCTTAACACTTCCTCCTACAATGATGTAAAAAATCGTCATTTTGCATCATTGTAGGAGGAAGTGTAAGAGAGGTGGATTTCTGTTGAGGCTACAAGCCTTTTCCCACCCTTTCAACCCCGCCCATAGGGGGTTGGACCTAATGCGCTAACAGACTTATCACTGATCAGTATGCCAGTGCTTTTGAAATCACTGGCATTGAGGCTCCAATAAGTCACTGGCAGAGCTGCCTGGGTGTGGCCTGTGGAACTTGAGCATTGCAATGCATTATGGGGATTGTTGTCACAAATCCACAAGCACTAAAAAGTCATTTTCTGCCTTTTCTCGGGCCAAGAAGGCACCAAATTAGAAATGTATGCTACTATTCTACTACATATATGACCCACTTTCAATACATATTCATGTCTCCACCGGTGGAATGCCCCGTTAAGATCTTAGCTGTTATTCACCACCCCAAGCAGCTGCCTGCCTAGTCTTGTGGCAAGATGCAACTCTGTATGCGAGGTGGCGGAGCTACGAGGAGAGCTAAATGGAGAGCCAGGTTAAAACCTCAGGCAATATCATGTAGTTTTGAGGTGTCAGGAGCAGTGATGGTCTTTGGAGGTTCGGGTGCCAGGAGGTGTCCACTCAGAGCTCGCGCATATCTGCGGGCCGCAGGTACTGTCTGCGCTCTCAGTTGGAGCCCCGTACTCCTGAGCCCGAGAATCGTGTAAACCGTAGCCACTCTCAAGCTCGGGAGTACTTCAGCACCATGGCTGGCGACCTTGCCCAAATGCGCTACTTCGCATTTACTGTAAGCTCCTTGAGTGCAGCTGTTGCGCGACTCTGTGAAGCACTTTTATGATCGATTCGCCGCGCGGACACGATCACGAGAAACTCGTTCTGCAGCTAGAACGAATATGTATGCATACATAGGCTACTGAATTAATTTCAGATAGCGCACTGAACTGCACATTGGAGACTGGTCAAACGCAATTTCAAACTTCTGTGCTAACCCTGTTACATAGATTTTTGACAATAAAGTACACTTGACTTGACTTGACTTGACTTGACCTGTGTCCTCAGGCCCGTAGGCAGGGGGGGTTCGAGGGGTTCATTTGAACCTCCCCTCCCATCCCCCACCCCCACTCGAACCCCCCAACTACGTTGCATCCCACTTTGACTGGAAGGCCATTTCATAGACAATAACTGTCAGATAGCAGTAACTGAGCCAACACTGGGACGACACTATGTGGGGAGATAGCTCATTTGAAGCAATTCATGTCCATTTATGTTAAAAGCGGGGAGCAGCAGACAAAAAATTAAGGACAGCAACAACAGACTTGCGACAAACTTATAATGAATAAAGTATGTCTAAATTAAAATATTTTAGTGTGCTCGTGTAGTATTTGGGAAACATTGGAGCAGAGAGCCAAATAAAAGGGGGGGGGGGATCCCCCCACCACAATGCTGGCTACGGGCCTGGTCCTGTTGGATGATCTCTTGGGATGCAGTGCTAGACCACCCTGCCAAAACAAACAAAACAATTGCCACTGCTAGTGCTCCTTTAGTTTAGCGTTTGTCAACGGGGGCGGTACAGCCCCCCAGGCGGCGTTGGGGAGCTCTAGGAGGGGGCGTTGAGAAGGATATAACTGAGAGGGGGCGGTGCTTAGTTGCCATTGGGGGGCATTAGTCCATTTAATTTTTTTTTTAAACAAAGGAGGTGTTGTCAGGCTTAAGGGCCGTACACACACGTCGCTGCTAGTTACTCGCTCAGCGAATGAAGTCAATACAATGTCAATGTGTTTCAGCGAGACTAGCAGGCGAGTAGGCGAGTACTGTACAAGCGATGCGATGTGGGCGGATCCCGAGTTGAAAATATTTCATCTTCGAGCGAGGCGAGTAAGCGAGTAACCAATTGGAATGCAGAGTTCGGTACTTCTCGCCTGTTCATTGGCAGTTAAAGCCGCGGGAACTTTCAGCGAACGTTCCATGAAAGAGTGGCGAGTAGGCGAGCAAGCGAAAAGCTAGCTTTGTGTGTGTACGCCGCTTTATGATGGGGTCAAGGGGGCGTTGGGAGGCTTGTGATGAGGCCAAGGGGGCGTTTGTTCAAAAAAGGTTGAGAACCACTGCTCTAGTTGACAAGGCTAACATTTTACCCTTATTCAGGCACATTGAAGCACCTTTATATTCCTGATTCAGCGAGGATAACAGATACGGCCGATGAGGACATCAAGTACTCCAGAAAATGAACCCATGTAGCAAGAACAAGCTTTTAATGGCTACTTCCATTTTCTCCCACAATATATGGGGGACCATCATGTAATTGGCTTTTTTTAATAATAGAGTCACCTGATTGGGTCACTCTGCACAGTGCACACACACACGCACAGGCACATGTACACACACACACACAAACATACACAGACATACACACACACACACACACACACACACACACACACACACACACACACACACACACACACACACACACACACACACACACACACACACACACACACACACACACACACACACACACACAGACTCTTTCTCACACACACACACACAGACACACACACACACACACACACACACACACACACACACACACACACACACACACACACACACACACACACACACACACACACACACACACACACACACACACACACTGCCAAGAAGGCAGGCAGGCAGGCAGGCTGGTTGGCTGTTAATTGTGGGCCGAACGAGTCGTGGCCGCGTCAGTGCAGATGAAGACAAGTGGAATTGAACTGAACTGAATTGCTCAGGGGAGAGAATCGAGCAGAGGGAGGCAGAAAGTCCTGTGTGATATACGAGCCCTGGACATGTGGCTAATAGAAGGCACTGAGGTGGGAGATGGAGAGAGAGAGAGGGGAGGAGGGGGGGGCAGAGAGAAAAAGAGAGACAGAGAGAGAGCAGGAGAGAGAGAAAGAGAGAGAGATGGAGAGAGAAAGAGAGAGCGGGAGACAGAGAGAGAGAGAGAGTGAAGAGAGAGAAGAGAAGAGAGAACGGGAGAAAGAGAGAGATAGAGAGAGAGGGACTTGAGTGATATAAGAAAGCCAGGCTGGTTTGGCTCCCTACCACACGCTAGGCTAGTCTACCGAACAGAACAGCGCAAATACAAAGCCAATATATTCCCTATTTGCTACTGCACAATGCACAGTATAGATAGTGAAAGTGTGTGTGTGTGTGTGTGTGTGTGTGTGTGTGTGTGTGTGTGTGTGTGTGTGTGTGTGTGTGTGTGTGTGTGTGTGTGTGTGTGTGTGTGTGTGTGTGTGTGTGTGTGTGTGTGTGTGTGTGTGTGTGTGTGTATGAGGGGCATTACTCACCGAAGTATTTCCTTTCGTGTGAAGAATGTACAATCCTGTAACAAAAAAAAACAGATCTTAGTTATTTTGAATGATCGCTGATGCATCTGTGACAGCCTACTCACAATAAATGAAGAGCGTTGATGACTTAAAACACCAGCTTTTGACTTTTGACTTTTATTATTGGAAATGACTGCTCAGATGTCCTTTCATCTCTGTGTGAATTCTCACCATCCAAATGTTTTTAGAACATAGCAAAGAGAGATATCCTCCACGCTTCTGCACTTCACAATCTGGTGCGTCTCAGGAAAGGACTTGGTAAATGCAGGGGAAGAAAGGAATCACCGGAGCATCTTCAGATGTGGAAAATAACTTAGTTTTATTGGGCAAGCGCCAAGACTAACGTTTCGACGTTCACACGTCTTCTTGAACGTTAGTCTAGTTAGATGCTCCGGTGATTCCTTTCTTCCCCTGTTTTTAGAACATACTTTGTAAAACTAGACTATATGAAATGCATTTTCAAATGCAATGCAATGCCCAATGCAAAAATGTAAATTTCCCAAAATGTACCAAAATGGAAACAAGTCATTTTGCAACGAAGCTGATCAAATTCACACTCATTATGTGTGTGCCCCTGATGTATACACTCCTTCCATATACACATGCAGTATTTATATGTGGTCAAGAAAACAAAGAAAAGAAGATGCCACACCCTCTGCTCCATGTTTTTATTAAAGTCAGACGTTTGAAGAACGCCAGACGGTGGAGCAGACATGGAGCAGTGTGCCTCGTCTTCTTTCTTTTCTTTGGTATTTGAATGCAGAATTGGCCAGCACCTCAAAAAAACTACATTGGTGCGCGATACCTTCTCTTTTTTTCGATATATGAGGTCAAGAAAACAACAAAGGTAGCCAACAGTTTCGCCAGCCAACAGTTTAATTCTCACTGATGCCCAATGCACAAAAACACGTCTATACATCAGACAGGGTTTTATGATTTATCGATATGAGTCTATAACACCCAGCAAGACAACAGTGCAGTCGTTCAGAGCTGCTCCATCCTAGTATTGAGAAACACCGCCATTAATATTACTTATTGATCCTTGACCAGGCATTTCACTACACAAACACTATTGTACTTTCTGCTCTAGTAGTCAACAGTGCAAAAAAAAAATTAAGGACTTTTTTTGTTTCTGAACTCAGCAAGAACAAAGGCCTAAAGAGTACATCGCCTGTAGCAGCCTTTACTGCCAATAATGACACAAAGCTGCACCCAGCCCCAATGGCACCTTTAACAATAATGCTACACGGTGCTGCAAGCCAGAGACAATGGTGGATTAAGGGGGCGAGCTTTTTAGCACACTGAGGCACTGAACAGCCAGATGAGTGTCCTCTCAGCCAGTGTTGCCAGATTGGGGCGTTTTCCCACCAACTGGGGCTGCTGAGGATGGCCTTCTGCGGGTAAAAAAATGTCAAAAATGAGCATTGGGCAGGATTTTCTGTAGATTTATGGTCACAGAAATCAATACAATTTGGTTCAAATTGAGCAGGATTTTGTGCCTCCAGAGGGTTTTGAGTGTGTGTTTGGGCTGGAAATGATCGGACACATCTGGCAACCCTGCCCTCAGCCCGTCTGGGACAGTTGTTGCTTTTGTGCACTCTGTTACCTCATCCGCAGGACTCAGGTTACGCCGAGGTGAGGTTAGCTCTTTGTGTGTGTGTGTGTGTGTGTGTGTGTGTGTGTGTGTGTGTGTGTGTGTGTGTGTGTGTGTGTGTGTGTGTGTCTGCAGGGCTGTCCACCATCACCCACCACACACACAGGCAGTGTCACCTGATCAGGAATGGACAGAGGATAGTAGGGTGAATAACAGGTGTGTGTGTGTGTGTGTGTGTGTGTGTGTGTGTGTGTGTGTGTGTGTGTGTGTGTGTGTGTGTGTGTGTGTGTGTGTGTGTGTGTGTGTGTGTGTGTGTGTGTGTGTGTGTGTGTGTGTGTGTGTGTGTGTGTGTGTGTGTGTCAGACATGAATCCGCATCTATGGCGTCTTAGCCAAAGACACTCACCTGTCCTAGGTTGCCAGTACTGTCCTAGAACGCTCACAGGCACTAACTCATTTTTTCAAATTTACAGAGTTTAGACTGGCAATTGAGCTTTGTAATATCATCTTTGTCTTGCCAGTAAATGTCATGCTTCTTAAAGGGGCTCTAGGTAGGATTAAAAGTTTAATTAATCACTGCCCTGAGTCAGCCAATGCTTATGTGAGTCATTAGTAACGATGAACAATGACTCTCGCGACCACTTCCACGGTCCACTGTCAAAAAACCCCAAATGCAACTTTTGACAGAGCAACCCAAACGAGTGTCGTGGGAAACACTTCTAATACGAAAAAAACACTTTACATAACATATTCAGCTTTGTATCAACTGCTGGCATTTCGTGATGAAAAACATTCTCACAGCAAGTTTATTTATACAGCATTTTTTTATGACTCTGTAGCCTAGATTTTGAAACAAACATGTCACGGGCACCGCATAAACGACGTCATCCCACATTGTGCCCCTATTTAACGGATAAAACCATTTGTATGGTAGTGGTGAAGGTGTCAATCTCAGGCGGTCTCCATAGGCTACTAGCAGCATGACAGTGCCCAATCCAGAGGCTGAGTCAAGCCTAGATGACGGGCCCAAGCTGGAAGCAGAGAGGGTAGCTCTCTGTGTGAAGCCATTGCCGGGAGCATATCTGTTCCTCCCACGGCCCAATGGTCCCACAGCCCAATGGTCCCACATCACTAAAACTTATTTTATTCTATTTTTTAGACCTAAGTCAGTGAACACCAACAACATCTGGACAATACCTCTAAACCACAATATAATAACTTCTAACCGTGCTCTACCCATTCTAGTGGAGTTGGACTTACCAAAACCTTTTCCCTGACCAAAACCACTGTGGAATCATGCCTGAACCTAAGTCAGTGAACGCCAACAATATAATATAACAAGATAAGCCTTCTTGCCTCTGTGGGAGCAATTGGCCAAAATATCAATTTAGAAAAGTAGTTTATTTATTTACACTTTTACACATATCACACAAATATCACACAAAGTGGACAGCGCTTGTCCACTAGACAAAGGAAAAACAACAATAACAAAAAACAAACAAACAAAACAAAAACACACAATTAATTCCTAACAGCATGGTCTGACAACAGTCACTGTGTCTCAATCCACGCACTTGTGCACTTAAGGCACTATGTTTCAGTGCACAGGGCGCTCACGCTGAAAATTTCGGTTGAGTCAGTGCACTGAAACGCCCGGATGATCCCCCAAGAATTGTGAAAAACGCAGTGCTTGAACATTGGACACTGCACGCACTAAACAGGAGCCATGTTGACAGTGAAACGGAAGAAACGCCAGCGTTCAATTCAGTAGAAGAGTGTGGCCAACAGTCTGCTACTGTAACTCTGTAGGTAATGTTGCTGAGACACCAACCTTTTCATGCCAAGCCAAGTATTGTATGCCTGATAGTTGCCCTTTGGGGTGAAGGAAATGTAAATACAAGCTTGAGACGCTATGCAATGTAAACAGTAACCAACCGATATTTTGGCGAGCTAATGCTATGCTCAGCCACCACTTCCAGTGAAGGCACAGTGCTTAGTGCTCAAACTTTTCCACGACATGCACTGAAAACCTCAGTGCACTGTGAGCACTATGTCCCAACTGTCAGTGCACTGACACAAGTGCATGGAATGAGACACAGGGAGTCTCATCTCAAGTAAGCCATTTCTGACTACCGTTGACCAGGTGGCAATTTTTGACGACGAGGGCATACCTGCCACGTCACATGTTGACGACGAGGGCATACCTGCCACGTCACATGTTGACGACGAGGGCATACCTGCCACGTCACATGTTGACGACGAGGGCATACCTGCCACGTCACATGTTGACGACGAGGGCATACCTGCCACGTCACATGTTGACGACGAGGGCATACCTGCCACGTCACATGTTGACGACGAGGGCATACCTGCCACGTCACATGTTGACGACGAGGGCATACCTGCCACGTCACATGTTGACGACGAGGGCATACCTGCCACGTCACATGTTGACGACGAGGGCATACCTGCCACGTCACATGTTGACGACGAGGGCATACCTGCCACGTCACATGTTGACGACGAGGGCATACCTGCCACGTCACATGTTGACGACGAGGGCATACCTGCCACGTCACATGTTGACGACGAGGGCATACCTGCCACGTCACATGTTGACGACGAGGGCATACCTGCCACGTCACATGTTGACGACGAGGGCATACCTGCCACGTCACATGTTGACGACGAGGGCATACCTGCCACGTCACATGTTGACGACGAGGGCATACCTGCCACGTCACATGTTGACGACGAGGGCATACCTGCCACGTCACATGTTGACGACGAGGGCATACCTGCCACGTCACATGTTGACGACGAGGGCATACCTGCCACGTCACATGTTGACGACGAGGGCATACCTGCCACGTCACATGTTGACGACGAGGGCATACCTGCCACGTCACATGTTGACGACGAGGGCATACCTGCCACGTCACATGTTGACGACGAGGGCATACCTGCCACGTCACATGTTGACGTCGAGGGCATACCTGCCACGTCACATGTTGACGAGGTGGCCTAAACCTAGACCTTTCCCTGACCCTAACCGTCAGTGAAGTTATACTGCCAACAAGGGAACATCCTCTGATACCCCACACACACCACGGAATGTAACTCGGAGACCCCAACAAGGTATGTGCATCAGCTGTGTTTATGTGCACCAGAGGATAGTTCCCAAACCAAAATGACCAAGTACAGCCCGCTATGTTGATATCTGTCATTTGCACTCAATGTGAATGTACAGTACACTGAAAGTAATTGGGGAAAAACGTCAGTAAAATAATGAACTCTGGACGAAATCTTTCGATGGTGATGGCAGACCGCAGCTACTATACGTAATCAAGCTATGGCCAGTGCTGATAGATTCGGGCAATGTTTGAGTCACCAGGAAAACACTGCTTACACACTTATTAAAGTCTCGGGACTACCTATGCAATTTCTCGTAGGAAAGTTGTGGTTTATGTGTGCCCACGGCTGTTTATTAGGTGTTGTGAATGTGTAATTTGAAATATACGTAGTAGCCCATAGCTAATCGTGTCAATTGTATCTATTCAAACAAACTGCAAGCTTCCATTTGTCAAGCCTATCCACCTCTCCCTGCTTTCTGATTGGTTCCCTCGTTCAGGCTCCCTTGCTTAGAACCCCTTAGCGCAGCGCTATGGCTCTCTGTAATGTCATAGCAATGTTGTTATGATGTCGTTAAGCATTTTCAGCAAGTGAATAGGGTCGCTGGCGACCCCATCTGCAGCAAGAGGCTACGGAAGCTGCCATACCAGGATGTCTCTCAGATCATGGGTGTGTTACAATATGCGGCATTGCCTCCTCCACTTGTGCTTGTTTCCTCGTACCAGGAAGTAATATGTCATGATGGCATCACTGACAACAGCATTATATTTCAATATCTTGCAAAAGCTCAATTTTAAACTCTTTTTCTCATTTGCAACTGGGATGGTGAATGAAAAACAGTCCCTCAAAAGTTGTTGTGGCTAGGGTGACAGTTGGGAAACTTTATCGTTTTCTCCACGGAGGAGGGGCCAGGAGGCGGGGCGAGGAAACAAGCACAAGTGGAGGAGGCAAGGCCGCATATTGTAACGCACTCCGGAACAATTGTGCAGTGCAAAGCAGCATAGGATTTCCCATGTCCTTGCTGCAGCTCCGGAGGGGGACACATTTCAGAGTTACTACGTACATGTGATGGGGAAGCGACTCTCCTAAAGTAGTGCAGGTGATGCGCGCACATCCAGTAAAACAGGTGCTGGATCAAACAAACGTGCGTAAAGGAAGAAAGGAAATCCGCACACTGTTACTGCTCACGGATTTATTGAACACAACGTTTCGACCGCAGGCGGTCTTCGTCAGGTGTATCGCCTATGGTCGAAACGTTGTGTTCAATAAATCGGTGAGCAGTAATAGTGAAGCGACTCCTCTCCTCCACAGAGTATGGATTCATGCCCCTGGGCTCCAGCAGCGGGCTGAAGTGAAGGCAGACATATGATCGCAGTCTGCCGGCCTTCCCTGGGGCCTTTGTGCTCTCTCTCCCTCTCCTCTCCATATGATCGCAGTCTGCCGGCCTTCCCTGGGGCCTTTGTGCTCTCTCTCCCTCTCCTCTCCATAGGCAGCGGCTGGTGTCAGCGTGACGTCCCCCTGGCCTGGCAGCTTTACTGGCCCTGAGATTTAGGCCTTCTTTATGATGTTTACCTTCTGCCCCGCCGCCGCGGCTAGCACTGCTGCTGCTGTTACTGCTACTACCAGGGTCAGGGAGCGAGCCGGCCGGCCGGCACACCAGCTCAGGCAAGACAAGGCAAGGGATGGATGGAGAGACAAATGTGCATGCAATTGCACACAGTCGCACACACACACAGATGCACAAATACGCACACAGAATTAGACACACACACAGAATTAGACGCACACACACACACACACACACACACACACACACACACACACACACACACACACACACACACACACATACCACTCCATAAATGGCCACCGCACTGCCGGCCTGGGGCCCTTCCTCCAGATTTACGAGCATTAGCCTTTGAATATTGTTAATTGCTCATTAATTTGAAATACTGGGACATATTTCTGTGTGATGTGAGCCAGGGCCACTCTCCGGAGAGTTATGGCGGCGCTGAGATGCGCCTGCACAACCGTTAAATATGCACAGGCCAGACCTGAACGCACACGTCTAATGATATGTGTGCAAACATGCACGGCACTGCACTGCACTGCACGCGGGTTATCTATGCCGAAAAGCAATTTACATACAGCATGCTGCGATGCGATGCATTTCAGCAGTGTCTTTGTTTTATGCAAGGCGAGCGGCATTGCATGGTCGAGGCACACACACACACACGCACAACACACACACACACACGCACACAACACACACACGTCTTGTGGAAAGGGACGGTGATAGAGCTTCTTACTGTAAGCAACACTATGTTTGTTTCCAAAATCATCTCATCAACTTATAAAATGCTGAATACCTTGTCTGAATTTTCAACTTTGATGTTTTTAACATTGATGTTTTTTCCCATTTGTTAAGCAATTTGAGTTGCATGCCTTGTATGATACAGTGCTATACAAATACAATTATTATTATTATTATAAAATCATTATTATTCTGAATGATCAAGAATCTTTTGAAAGGATAGAGGAATTGTTTTTGTGTACCCTTGTCATATGTCATTCCCATCAATCAAGCACATGTTTTGCACTGACCAGGTCTGTTTTCTGCATTAACAATATGTGAACTTGAGACAGCAGTCACAGTGCCAACCATCCTCAGTGACAGCAAAAGCTTTGATAAGCTAAGTCACACTAGAGCAGCAGTTCTCAACCTTTTTTGAACTCTCCCAACTCCCCCTTGACCTCATCGTAAGCCTGCCAACGCTCGCCGTACTATTAAAAAATAAAAAAAGACTAATGCCCCCCAAAGGCAACTAAGCACCGCCCCCTTTCAGGTGTATCCTTCTCAACGCCCCCCTAGGGCCCCTAGGACTACAGAACCCCCATTGAGAAAGAGTAGACTACAGCAGTGTTTCTCAACCTTTTTTTAGGCGAGGCACCCTTTCAATTCATGAAAAATTTCAAGGCACCCCAAACCAACAAGCCGTAACATGGCATCGCATCCGATACCACACCAGCTTAGAAAAGTAACAAATTTGGAGACGTCACACGTCCTGCGTTCGAAGTTGCAGCTGACTGGGGCGACCTATATTTACTTTATTGTGCGTAAATGGCAGATGAAAGATTCTACTGAGTAGCATTAACTTATCAATTTAGACAAATATGTATTATATTACATAATTTATTAATCAGCCACGTTTCCGCGGCACCCCTGAGGGGGGCCCGCGGCACCCCCGTTGAGAAACAGTAGACTAGAGAACCTTAGGCCACACACTCCTGTAGAGAGCCAATGGAGTGTGGACATCTGGCCTGGCACTTACACAATCTGGCATCAATGTTTCTTATTTCAGGATCCTCTTTTTCCACTTCACACTAGCCTTCACAAAAAAGGTCTTCAAGCATTCAAAGCATCAAAAGAACTCCTTAAAAAGTAACGGGACACTGATATGTTTACAACTTGCGTGGCATTTTGGGCTTGTGTACTAGGGCCACTACACAACCTAATCAGCAGCCTAAATATAGAGGCAGACAGGAACAGGTACAACTCACTGCACTGAGGGAGATGGCATGCAGCAGCCAAATGGTTGAGCTCCACTGAAGCAGGACTGACAATGGGCCTGGCCTGTTGTTGATTACAGGGCTGCATTCATAACAGGGCTGCATGGCTTCTGTTCTGGCAAATCAGAGATAAAACTGCCAGACAAAAAAACACAAGAGCTTGCTCTGTACTTTTTGATCTAGGTTGATCAGCTTCATCTTTTACCATGTGTTGGACATTGTTGTCAGTGTTGTACACTGCGCCTGGTGTCTTTGTTTATTATCTAAAAATGCCTTGTTACCCTTCTTCTTATTATATGCTACATCCTTTACCATGGGCTGGACAATGCTGTCAATGTTGCAACTGCACACTACGCCTTTATGTCTTTGTTTACTTTTTGTCACTTTTTAATGCATTTTTTTGATACGTCATCTTTACTTTGTGTTGGACAATGATGTCAGTGTTGCAACTGTATAATGTACCTTACCCTGATCTTGCTTAAAGGTAGGGTTGGAGATCTTTGAAAAACGGTTCCTGTGAGCTATATTTTTGAAAATACACAGCCCGCCTCTCCCTTCAGCCCTCCCCTCAAAGCCACGCCTTCAAAACACATGAACGCGCATGCAGTCTGTCAAGTGTTCGGATTATACCGGGAACCCACGAGAGCTCACGAGGCGGGGGGGCGGGCTAGAAGCCACGACAAAGCGACTAGCCAAGCTAACTTCCAGCCATGGCACTGTCTCCGGCTACGGTAAGAATGTTCAACATCACAATAAACGCACAGGCCGTCATGGTTGCCATTTCAAGAAATATTGATGACAGTAGATGTATACTAGATTAGTTATTGAACTTGACTTGATACGTGTTACTTAGATATCTCATTCTAACTTCCTAACACTGATGACAGATGCTATACTGTCATCCCTAGACAGTAGTTCTAGCCAGTAGCTACAGTACTGACACATGGATTTATTTTGACAGATGTGTACCGCAGTATACATTTTACTATTGTACCCGACAACACAGTCCGTAGTGTTTTAGGCTATGACTTCATATTTCACTTGGGTTGTCGCACGCGCAGACACAGGGACAGAGGGAGTAAAGAAAAACAACCGAACTGATCAACGCTAATGAAATTGTTTTGGCTGACGATATTTTCATATGCTTTAGACCTTCCACGACCACGAGAGCTCCAGCTCTGACTTTCCTGGCCCATCACAATCATAACGACCTAACAGCCCAGTAGGACCGATGGCCAGAGATGGAGGAGGAGGAAGATAGACGCAGCAGAGGTCGGGGGTATTGATTAGGGAGACTCCAACAGAATTGACGCCCTGCTAACTGTAAGGATGTACATTCATCCCTCAATAACATTGTCCTGCTGTATTCCTCCAGATGTGTAAGTATTGTAATGGATGTTATCACAACGGATGTACTCTATATCGCAACACGAGTAGGCTACACGAGTACACCTGTTGTGATAACCATTACAATATTTCTACTCCTATGAGTAGTAGTGTGATATACTGATATTACATGGTTGTAGGTACACAACACCAGTGGTAGTTCAAGTACATCCATAAAAGCCCATCTACTTCATACATTTGTGTAACCCCTGGCACAACACCAGTGTGTATTGACTGAAAACGTTGTATGCATATAATTGGCACATCTTTATTTATATACACAATAATGATTGCTTATGTCCATATTGGTCTTATTGTCAATAGAGTTATTTAGTCCCCATCATCAAATAGAAAATGCACTACATAAAATGTATTTATTGCTTTGCAGGCCTTGATTCAATCATTGAATTTGAAGCAATCCCATCGGTTACTGCAGCGTGCCCTGACCCGTGACCCCAGTTTGATGTTCGACCTGGCACATGACATCTGGTCCTCAGTCACAGCCCAGTAGCACAACCAACCTGGCGCCTCTGCGCAATCTGTAAGGAGATGCCCATGAACATTGAAAGGAAATGCTGTGGTGTTCTCAGTTTTGATAAGACTTTGGGCTGATGTAGGACCAGGTGAGAGAAACGGTCTCTTCAGGCATGCAGCCTACAGACAGTATGGGACACTTGAACAGGGCTGACTTTGTAATACACAGTACAATACCCAGGATTAGCCAGGGTTACCCTGCTCCACTAGAGCAATATAAAAGGTTTATACAGAGTACGGTATAAAACACACAAACCGGCAGTGTGCAGACTTTTATTATTTTTCATTATCTGTAGGAGCATTCATCTGTACATCTCACCTTTTTGGTTTGGAACCACGTTTGTCTTGTTACCATTGTTTTTTTCATACATAGAAAATAAATGCAACCTGTCAAATGTTCTTCTGATTGTGGTCTTGTGGAATATATAAATTATGTAACCATGCATTTTCAGTCAGAGAATGAATAAAAAAAAGCCACACAGTCAAATTGTGTCCACCAATATTTACTGTCATTGAAATGTATGGACAATTTAAACAATGTATTACACATGACACTAGATACATTACTTTATACTATATTTACAGTTGTCATTACCACACAAAAACTCTGGGAAGGTGGGTAAGTTCAGCAACTGTGAAGGGCCTAGTTTGAGGTTGGAGGCGTCTGTGCTGTAAAAAGATAAACAGAATTAGAAATCACATATCTGACAGTAGCTCCAGTGACATTTTAAATGTAAGTAACCTGGGTTGTTGGGGCAGGGACACCAAAAATAACTCCTTTATCTGGGCTCACCTGGTTGTGAGTGTCTGCGGTCAGCCATCCCTCTTAGGGTAGAAAGTCTTCTGCGCAGGACGGTGCCCTGAAGGTTGACGTTCACAGTATGCAGCCTTCATGTCCTGGAACTTTTATTGTGCAATTTTCCATATCTGTAACAAGCAATGTGTTAGACTATATTAGGGCTTCATTACATCAAATTACACAGCAGGGTTTTACAGGGTGTTGGCTACAGTCCCAGGACCTAAGTGGACTTGTGTGCCTTGCTCAAGTGCTCTTCAGCTGTGGATGGAGGTGTAGGTAGGGAGAGGTAAGGATGGGATTTCAACCTGCTTCTCTCTGATCTTAGGACCACCTCTCACCATCAGGTGATGGCTGGCTGCTACCTCAAATTTCATTCATGGCCCTAGTTATGTTCTGTAATCAGCATTGTTTTGACCTTACACAAATAAATGTAAATGCATTCTGCACCATGGTGGGCTGTGAAGACCTTTGAGAATATTTGCAGAACTACATACTGAATTGAGCCATCCGCCTTTCTCTTGGTTGGTGTGTTGAGATGGTGACTGCAGTCCAGGCTTCTTGGATTGGAGGAGAAAAGCTGTGGCTTTTACTGGCATAAGTATGTGGTTGTGGAAGGACCCTGTCGGCTGTTGACCTGAGGGAAAAAAGAGCACAAATTGCATATTAGCACAGAGCCCATGCTTAGACCATAGACAGATAAATCATCTGGCACAATCTGCATGCAACCAACAGAACCTAGAAAGAGAAAGATTAGCAGCAATACACAAAGGGGACAAGTATACAAAAACATGCAAAGTGTTCTGATAAGGTGCATGGAGGTAGTCTGTGTTGATTCCAGCAACCTCAAAGACTGAAAAGTGTCCCAGTGTGTTGAATTGAAAACTTGGCGCGTGCGCGCGCACACACATAGGAATATCATAATTTAGTGCAGTGTTTCTCAACAGGGGTGCCGGGGCACCCTGGGGTGCCGTAGGGCCCCCTCAGGGGTGCCGCGGAAACGTGGCTGATAAATAAATTATATAACATAAAACATATTTGTCAAAATTGATAAGTTAATGTTAGTCAGTGGAATCTTTGATCTGCCATTTACGCACAATAAAGTAAATATTGGTCACCCCAGCTGCAACTTTGAACGTAGGTCGTGCTACTAGGTTGTGTGTCTCCAAATGTGTTACATTCTAAGCTTGTGTGGTATCGGATGTGATACTATATGGCTACTTGGTTTGGGGTGCCTTGAAATTTTCCATGAATTGAAAGGGTGCCTCGCCTAAAAAAAAGGTTGAGAAACACTGATTTAGTGTATCAATTACAACTACAGGATCTGTTCGCTTTTGTCAGATAGAACTTTTGTTTTTCAAAGGCAGATCATTCCAAAAAGGATAGTAGTATCTGCAACTGGACGAAATTACATCCACAAACATGAATAAAATAAACTACCAGTGTGCGGTGATTCATTCTTCATTTACTTGGCAGCCTTGATATGTTGTGAAACAGGAGCAAGGAACAGCTATGGAAAACACCACACCTTGGAATGGACAAAACAGAACATTTCAATATAACCAGGGTAAAACAAATAATGTACCGGCATCTCCATGTGATCATTCAGTGTAGCCATCACAATAAAGATCTGCCGTGTAGCCGTCATTGTCATTAGGTGGTATTTATCAAATGCAAAACTACCGTCTTCTCAAAAACGACATCAGCGAGTTAACAACATTACACCCACAATCATGTAAACATTTGAAAACCCAAGGCAATCTATTTTGCAATGCTGGAGCGGCGAACAGGTTGTGCTTGTGCTTGCAACTATTACCAGAGTCATACAACAGAGACGTACCAAAGCAAAACATGCAAACGATATATTTTTGTAAACCACTAGAAAGACATGGGCTTTGCTGGTCAAAGTAATGTGTGCGTAAACATGGTAGGTTACTTACTACGGGGTGGATCCGTATTTAGCAACTGAACGCGGATGGAGAAGGGGTGCTTCCGTCCTCCTCCCAGCTGGTTTGTCTGGCTCGTTCGCACAACTAGCAGCAAAACACACAAGAGTAACCGTCTGAGTTACACATAGCAATTCTGAAAACGTGTTCATGTGCACAGAATAAATGCCACAGGGGGGAAAAACACAAAAAAATAAAGCGATTGAGGTAGCAGCTATGTTAAGCAAGGTAGCAGCTAGATATGTTGGAGCTTGAGCTAATCCTCTGACCCCTCTCAATGGATACTTGCTTAAAAAAAAGACACCACTGTGTCCTAAACCAATTCACAAAATATTATACAGACAAATATATTATCTCACCTCTCGATTAGAAATATGGTCACCAAAGCGTATTTGAAGCCGCTGCCGTAGCCGACATCTGTGTCCAAGAGTGTCAGGTCCCATTTCAAATTTTCAGCCCGTGTTGGAGTCTGGTCTTGCGAGTCCGATGATAATCCAAGGGAGTATGTTAACCTGACATGGTTAGTCTAGTGTTCCAAAAGCCAAAGTTCTTCCTGTAGCTCTGCAAAAGCCACCAAAGTTTCCAAGTAGCTCAGCCTGCTGCTAACTCTCGTTACCTTGCTACTAGCCGAGTGATGATGAGCCTTGTCGCGTGTGCATGAATGATGGGGGCGGGGTCGGTCAAGTTCACGAGTCGGTGAACGCGCAGGGAGGAGGGGTGAGTGCTGGCGGTTGATGGACGTGTCAGAAACCAATAGAAGTGATGATGAGTATTACTTCTATTGGTTGCCGTTTTCTTCTGACTACGCCCTCTACACTGGACCAAAAGATTTCGTTTTTTTTCCAAACACTCTATTTCAATGGGTGCTATGACGTCATGAGGAGTTTTTCAGATGATATGGTAAAATATGTGCCAGAAAAACATCTCCTATCCCACCTTTAAATGTTCTCCTTGGACGTCTGCTAAATGCTATGTAATACAATGTAATGTAATCTGTGAGTGTTTTCATGACATGCATTGAGCAAATGACAACACTTTTATTTTACAGTGTCGTTTCGGAGTAGCTACTACGTGAATCAACATGTACGGTACTATTATGTATACTGTACATAACTAGCCCTCGCCATATAAGGTATAGTACAAGTAGAGTTGCATCTCATTACTTTGTTACAGTGCATCCAGAAAAAAAAACTGTGAAGACACTTGGGCAGCACAGCCCAGACAGACGAATGAAGAATAACTTAAAGGGACACTGTGTGAGATTTTTAGTTGTTGATTTCCAGAATTCATGCTGCCCATTCACTAATGTTACCTTTTTCATGAATACTTACCACCACCATCAAATTCTAAGTATTCATTATGACTGGAAAAATTGCACTTTTCATACATGAAAAGGGGGATCTTCTCCATGGTCCACCATTTTGAATTTCCAAAAATAGCAAAAATGACTCTACTTGGACCATACTAGAAAATATTTGTTTATTACTTAGTAAACTTTCATTTCATCAAATTTGGCAATAGGCAGCCCAGTTTCATTCAGCAGCATAGTTGCAGTACCTTTTTTGACCATTTCCTGCACAGTGTACCTTTTAAAAATATCCACAAGTTCCAAGCCCTAAGCAATATGCTGATTATTTGGCACACTGAAGGGGGGTTTGGGCCAGGTATTGTAATAACCCTGTCTGTCTGTCTGTCTGTCTGTCTGTCTGTCTGTCTGCCTGTCTTTGTTTTTGTCCACTCGCCGTGTGTCTGGGTCAACTGCACGGGGTGTGAAACACACAACATATGACATCTAGCATTGGCCAGGGGAGCTAGGTCGCCATCTATGATTGCTCCTGTTTATCCTGAAAAAAATAACTGGAGAGGCATCTCATGCATAACTTTGAGCAAACCAACCGACTAAGGTAAAAACATTAACCGACTGGGCAGAAGTATGCAGCAAGTATATTTCCTTGTCCATGCACAACTCTCCCAGTAGACTACAGTCGTCATGAACATATTTCCTGTCTTTGTCCTTGTCTGGTCTTTCACTTATTTATATCCCCCTTTTTAGGTCCATGTTCAGACATATTTTCACACTCACTCTAACCATGCACGCGTGTCTTGTTCCTGAGACAGGCCTCCTGAAATAATAATGTTGCTGTGTGGTCGCTGTGAACCCAGGCACGGCTGGATATCAACAGCTATAAGCTATTTCACAACTCTAGCCCCTTATGTCATAAATAATTACAGCCCATTTTATTCCAGAAAAAAACATCTTCACCCCTTTGCGCAGAGCCTATGTTATAGCCTTACTGTCACCAAAACTGTAATGACAATGTCTTAATCTGTTGCTTTAGGCTCTCTATAGCAATGTTGTCATGATGGAATTGAGTCTTCTCAGCAATGAATGATGGCCTGATTGGGCTCGCCAGCGGGCCCATCTGTGCAAAGAGGCTACAGGAATGGGCAACTTTTGTTCGATTGTAGTCGAAACGCGTAGGCGTTATCCATTACATTAAAATAAAGGATTTTAAACTTTTTTCACTAAGATCAGTGTGCCTCGGATCATTCTGACTACCACTTTCAACAAGGAACCTTCTTTTTGGACCTTCACATTTTGGAGATAGTCACAAGCCAAGTTACTGAAGTTATCATGTCCTCTCTGAAGAGCATCTGATATTTGGATGGGAGACAGCTTGCGAATAACACCTGCCGTTAGCTTGAACATTAACCCTTTCATGAAGAGCTTCTGTTATAAACTTATTGTCACCAATATGGTAACGATTGTGATCATTCTTTCAGATCAGATCCTTATCTGTCACGTAAGACTCTTAGCCATGTCATAACAATGTTGCTATGTATTTGCTATGGGGCAGCCGTGGCCTAGTGGTTAGAGTGTTGGTCTTTCAATCTAGGGGTTGCCGGTTGGGATCCCCCCTGACCTCTCCCTACATCTCACTCCATGGCTGAAGTGTCCTTGAGCAAGGCACCTAGCCCTACACTGCTCCAGGGCCTGTAACCAATACCCTGAGAAATAATAGTTGTCAGTCGCTTTGAATAAATGAAAGCGTCAGCTAAGTGCAATGAAATGTAAATGTAAAAAATGTATTTAATGTAGGGAAGCTTTTTCAGCAAACAGTGAATGGCCGATGGAAGTAGGCCCATCTGAATGAAAGGGCTATGAAAAAAATACATTCCTAGTAACAGCATTTTAATACTTCTGAAATGGCATACAAAGAGGAACTTGAAAGAAAGGAAGTGACATAATCAGGCTGCCTTCTTTGATCAGGCTGGCATCTACGGTAGAGAGACAGGAAGATCGGACCCCTAGCAGCGCATTATGTTGGCATATCATTATCTCTACATACTTTGAGAATCTCTGTCTACGGCCTCCTGCTGTGTGACATGTAAAATTCTCTGCGTGTGTGTGTGTGTGAGAGCTGCTCTCTGCATCTCACAGGGCCAGTGTCTCAGCTCCAGCTGTAAGCCTATGTCACTGTACTGTCCATGTGTCACATCTCCTGTATGTCACTGCATTGCGTCTCATCTGCTGTTGTATGTCACTGTACTGTACTGTCCATGTGTCACATCTCCTACTGTATGTCACTGTACTGTACTGATGTGTCACCTATCCTGCTGTATGTCACAGTATTGTCCATGTGTCACATCTCCTGCTGTATGTCACATATTGTCCACAAACTCCTGCTGTAAGTCACTGTTCTGTACTGTCGATGTGTCAGATCTCCAGCTGTATGTTACTGTACTGTCCATGTGTCTCCTGCTGTAAGTCACTATACTGCACTGTCCATGTGCCAGATCTCCAGCTGTATGTCACTATACTGTCCTTGTGTCACATCTCCTGCTGTATGTCACTATACTGTACTGTAGCCCTCGGACCCAGAAAGGTTGGGGATACCTGCACTATACTGTACTGTCCAGGCACGCACCCCTGCTGTGTGTGGCCCTCCTGGGTCTCCCTGATTTGTGTCACATGGCCCTCGTAACCAGAGAGACCCAGGCAACAGGCATCAGGCAACGGGCATCAGACAACCTGGTCTATATCTTCACGTCGGGAGTTGCATTTCAAGACAGTGTATCAGTCTTGACCAGGGCGTAAATTATTAAGTTTAAGGGAATTGCTTGAAAAAGCACTGCAGAATATACGTACAGCGATGGCTCTGGAGAAGGCAACTGGAAGAACGGCGTTGCTATTGAGACAAAGGCCAGGCCTAGTATAGTGACATCTTACACATGCAGCGATGGAAAGGCGACCTGGGCAAACTGCTCCGGGGCAAAGGCATCACCTCAATTATACATAAGGGAGATGCAGAGACACACTCTTCTAATGGATAGGGCACAAAGTCAGAATACCAACCCTGACTCCCTCAGATCATTTGTCGAACCTGATACTGGTTAACTTATTATATTGATATGTTTGATGTTAGTACCCATGATCTAGCCATAAAATGACTACCGGTAATAGCAACATACTATAAAAGAAACACATTGGATGAAAAGAGAGTCCTTTTCACTCTTCAGAATTCTTGGAATGAGTAGATCTGAAAGTCAATGATGGTAACACTAATGATACCGATGCTGATAATTCATGGTGGTGTAACATTATTGTATGTGTTGCAGGCATTTTCACTCTTCATTATCCTAGTTATGGAGTTGAGCGTTAGAATAACTATAATTCTATCATAGCCATATAATGTAGCATTTGTGTTACCACATAGTCTGACATGTGCTAAATAGCCTGATAGTCAGTTTAGCCAAATATGTTTAGTTTAATTCTCTGGTCTATGAATTCGAATAATTCAGTAAAATTATATTCATTGAATGTTGGAAAGAGAGCCATGTTTACTGTGCAACAGATCTTTCCGGATTTGCTGGGCAGATTATAAAGCTGGCAAAAGAACAAGCTGTAAACAACATTTTATCTAAAACATTCTGCTGTAAATCAGACCTGCGAATCAGAGCACACGTCTTTCACGAGACCCATTTAGCAGCATTATGAAATGTCTTCTCCATGGAGAGACAGCTTTGCGCACCCCCGTGTATTCACACCATGGAAGAGCTTAGCTTGCTTTAGTGCCAGGGGCATTGTTATGCGTTATCCCTTCAAAAAAAATTGGAAGGGGGGTAAAGCCAATTACATAATACCTTGAGGACAGTGCCATCTCAAGCATCTGTGTAAAAGAAGCGCTGTCTCCCCGGTGCACAGATGTGGAAACATCTCCAGAAAGAGTCACACTGCGAGAGAGGAACCAAGCGACGCCACATGGAACAACAAGCGAGCTAACCACGACTCAAGCTTTAACTGTAGTATCGATCCCAAATGCGCTGGACAGCTCAAAAGGAAATTAAACGGTGACTCACGCCAGCACTGGCACAAAAGGAGACTGGTAGGTGCAACTTTTGATTCTATCTTGGGATTCAATAGACGATGCCATTACAAAAGTTGAGAATTGCTATGGTTTTCTTCGTGTCCATTTAAGCACCGTGAAATTCAGCCTTGATGTAGAGATTGTGTTTTCAAAAAATGCAAAACTGCCCAACACTACGCACAATAATGGAACCGAAATGCCCATCAACCGAGATGGTCTGTGTGGAACTGCACAATGGTCTGCGTCAATGTTGGTCACGCGTCTGCACAGTTCAGGGCTTAGGATTGATTATTGTTTTACCAAAAAAATAACAATAAATATAGGGTGTATAGCCTATAGTTGTCAACATCTGCAATGTAAATGCCTCATTGGCAGAACCATTGCCACTGTCTAAAATGCTAAGCGTTGTTTCTATGAACTCGTTTTCAGGGGTCTGAACTGCCTTGTCAGACGCACAGGAGAGTGAATCTGGAAATCCCTTACCTGGTAAGCATCTAGCTGTTCATCAGTAAATATCGTTTGCTTATTACCCATCTTAGTCGAGTAATTTTCTTCTTGTACAGATGCATCACATTGGAAGTTCCAAGCGTCTTCTCTGTTTTAGGCATTTAGGGCATTTAGACGTGGTCAGCCACGAAAATAATGAGCCGCATAGAATTTCAGTCCTTTCCGTCTTGCAGCGGCTTGGGAGCGCAGCACTATCCATAAATAACGAAGAAGACGAGATAAAGAAGCTTCCAGTACAAATGACTTTCAAATTTCCATTTGCAAATTGAAGGCATGTGTGAGGTTCATTCAAAAAAGCATAGCGTTGTTGTTCACTGGATCTAATTTCAGCACCGGCTGCTGTCCACCCACACACTGCCAATAGCCACATTGAGACTGTTACTTCAAGCAACTATTTAGTAACCACTAGGGGGCAGAAAAGTCAAGGCTATACGCACTCTTACCTAATTTCACCTTTTTGTGTTTAAAAGTTTCGAGCTATCGTGGTCAAAACACAAGGCATTTTACTTATGTGACTAAATAGTACGACAACCAATTTATATGTATTACCCTTTGTTGTTGCCTACTTCGAAGACCCAGTTCGCCTACTTCAATTCATGAGTCATAACTCATGAGCATTCCTCAACTACAATAAAGACAGTAGGCTAAGCTACAGATTCGTGTAAAATAAATAACATCAGCATTTGCATTGTGCATTGTACACGTATGCATTTGCATAATAATGTAAGTCTGCCTTGCAAATTGCACACATTTCCTTGGGGGAAAGGGCCGTGGAGGCGCGTGTCCCAGAGGAACATTTCAGTGAGTACCCCTTGACCCACAGTATCCTAGTAACGAGAATGTGTAAACAACTATTTCCGGGTGTTTTAACACGCTCAAAGTTAATTAACTGATGCATGCCTTATTTGCCTCGATAGCCGGGTTTCTCGTTATTAGATAATGGGACATTGAATACACGTTCGCTATAGCTTACCGAGGTTTCTTGTTGGACTAGAGCTCTATGACTTGTGAATTACAGCAGGGGCAGTTCACACCACACTGGCTCGTTAGCTATCATAGCGAGTTCGCTAACACTTGCACCAGTTTAGCACCTCAACAGCACTACTGTCCTCTGCCTCTCGGATGTTAGCCGAACGCACAACGTCAGCCGTCCGGCAGACTCAGCAGGATGATTATTTAATGTTTTGATGGTTATTTAATGGAGAGGCGATCCTGCAATCTATTTGAACATTTTGCTCGCGGTGCCTGAGACTAGACATTGGGAGGGATGGACTCAAAGAGAGATAACCAAGGTAAGCCGCAATCAAGCTTGACACCTATGCATAGCTCTGACCTAAAATGCAGTAGGCTGGATGATAGACCGGGCTGTCTGGTCCATCCTTTGCGCTGTTAACCAGTCAACTACAAAGCGTCCTCCTTCCTTCTAGGCTTGCTGGTGTAGCAACCACAGCGAAAGCTGTCTGCAACAGGAGAACGACAAATCTAGGTTAGCCATGGAGGCGTAGCATTAAAGCTCAGTCTATGTCTGCTAGGCGTAGACTTTAATTGCACTCTCAACATAGCGTGAATTTTCAGACCAGCCACAGTACATATGCAGTGAATTTGTAACCATATGATTTTCAAAATGTAGACGTTACGATGTCAAAGAACACCCTCACATTGGTGCCGCAACAACACCCCCTTTTCACCAGTTGCTATTCAGCGAAATTTCGCAGGTCTGCGCTTGAATAAAAGATGCAAGCTTGTTTCACGTCCTACAAAACATTTATTTAATTTATTCATCTTTTAAATGGGGCTTTGTACATTACTCTTTAAGCAAAGTCGGTGCTCATAAAGACTTGACTTGGGGATTTCATCATCATCCATTGTTATAATACTGCATATTACATGATAAGTGTGATATGCATTTCTAAATTAAAATATGCAACAGTTCCCAGTGGTTGCCCTGTTCATCACGACTGTTATTCATGTCAAAATGGCCGTTTTGCCCATCATTGTTATGCCTGCCTTCTGTCCAGCACTAGCCAGGGAGTGGACCATGTCCAACCCTCATCAAAGCTGAATGTACCCAGCCCAGGTCAGCTCAGTAATGAAAAAACTCAGTCATTCATAAAAACTCGTTGTTAGGCACATGCATACAATTTTTTTTTCAGATGAAGTCGTTGTTAGTAGCAAACATTGCCAGAATGATGCTGTGGTATAATGTGAAAGCTGACTGTTGTGTGTGTGAGAGCTGTGATTGGATAGTCTGGAAGAGGATTTTCAACTGGACACTAGTCACACATTGGACGACGAGCTGTTGTGAGCTTATAGGAATGGACAAGTGCCTTTGTGGATTTGTGTGCTCTTTCTTTCTAACCATTGTTCTGCAATATCACTGTCTGTCTCCATAGAACCAGACTACAGTAAGATCACCACATTACTGCTCAAGTCCAGGACTGGGGAATTCGATGTGGAATCCATTCTGTTTCTCAAATTGAAAAGTCTCGGTAAGCTCGCCTGTACACTGGACATTTTGCAGTGTTATTTCAACACATGGAGATTCGATTTAACATCTTCAAGAGAGTATTTGGTCCCAGAGTGCTCTCTAAGTGTTGAATTAACGCTGCGTTTTGACAGTGTTTAAAAGCAGACTCACTGAGGTCACCTTTACTTGAATACGTTGTGCCCTGCCCTGTGCTTTTGCCTCAAGAGAATCAGCCGTGCCCAAGGTTGTCTGATGAAATCGTTGTGTGCCCCACAGGAATATGCGATCTGGGATGCATTGGAGAATGTATAAACCTTGAGAGGCTCGATCTGTCTGGAAACAACATCAGCAACTTAGCTCCCTTGGCGTCCCTTCGACTTCTCCTGGTTCTTAATGTGTCTGCAAATCGAATTTCCAATATAGGTGTGCACTTTACACTACATCTCCCTCCTACTGGGGACATGGTCTTATTTTGCACAAGTTACTTAATATTATTACTGTGTATAGTACATACACATTGTTTGATATTTTTTGGTAATATGATGAAGGAAGGAAGGAGGGAGGGTTAACCGGTAATCTTAAATTATACAACGTTCGCGTGCCTGATATACACAGCACTGATTTTTTTAAATTGTATTTTTCACATAAGCCTTTTTTTTTGCTGTGCAGACAGGACCTGTCATGTCCAGCCACTGTTGCCAGATGGAAAATGCTGAATTATCGTACTAAAACCTAAAAACTATCATTTTTTGGGGCTTTTTGGGAGGAAATTATTATTATAATTATTATTATTATTACAACCGGTTAACCGGTGGCAGAAAATGTTAACCGGTTAATGTTGATCCGGTCGACTATCGGTTAAACGGTTACCGGCTAACATCCCTAGAAGGAAGTGGCTCTTTTGTCATGTTTATTGATCTGTGTGAGATGTGTAGGCTTTAATCAATACTTGTTACATTTCAGACCCCTTGTCTAGCTGTGAAAGCCTACAGAGTCTTAATGTGGCTGGAAACCTTATACCCAGGTAAGGCCTACACACACCACACATGTATGTATTGTGTGAGTCAGTATTGCTGAGAATAATCGGATAACAAAACTGTGCACTGTTAAAAAGTGAATGACGATGTTGTATCAGGTTAAACAAAACCTAATGTTTTGAACATGTTTGAAGTTATGAAAGTTTTTAATGTGTGATTGTGTAATAGGCCTATGGTGGTACCTGTGCAACATTTCACTTTTAAATTGAAGCCAAATATGCATATGTTGGATGTGCATATGGTTTTCACACTGACTATCTGTATTTGTGAAACTCCCAACTCCCATTGTCATTGTGGCACTGCACTACACAGCACACAGTGCTCAATGCACACAACGAAATTGCATTTATGCCTCACCCATGCAGTGCGGTGGGACGGTGCCATGCTCACTCTACCTCAGTCATGTAGGAGGATGGGGGAGAGCCACACCCTCCTAGTGACGCAACACCTTCGGCGTTGCTTCTAGTCAGGCCAGGAGCAATACAAATATTGTCTATAAGCTCCGGAGAAATCGGGAACTCCACCCACTTTGTCGGGATGCAATCAACTTTGAGCAGCTCAAACGGCCCTGGGTAGAGGCGTGTTCAAGGCAGGATGTGGTTTAAAGGGACAGTTTGGTAAATTTCAACATGCAGTTGTAATGCTCACACTACCCTGGACTTGTCAGTGCCTGAGATTTTTTTTTCTTCTTCTTCAGCCGTTTCCGAGATCCTGGTCATTGTAATGGGGGCAGCTCTTTGTTTACATTTCAAAAAATTTTTTTTATTTATTCCCAAAAACATCCAAAAGGTTATAAAACATCAGCAGACAACTAGCAAACAGCAGTACCTTTTGGGAAAATATTTGGAGTTGGCCTATGTTTCATTTTTTAAAAATGTAAACAAACGCTGCCCCCATTAGAATTGCTCATATCTCGGAAAGGGCTGAGCCGAAAAATGTGGCATCACCAGGAACTGACAAGTCAAGGGTAGCGTGAGCAATACAACTGCATGATAAAATTGACCAAACTGTCCCTTTAAGCAGACTTTCTATTGAGACAGCCTTTTCTGGCCTCCACCAGTAGCAAACCGAGGGAGGCAGATTAACCAGGCCGTTTGGGAAACGTTATTCGTTATCTTCTTGGTCAACATCTCGGTACGAGATTTGAAAGTCGATGATAATCAGGCAAGTCACTCACACACTTGTGTATTTTGTTGGTATCCACAGTCCTGACAGCCTCCTATGCCTTAAGTCTGTAAAAAAGCTGGAAAGTATTCGACTTAAGGACAACACCTACAACTACTCCAACCCAGGTAAGAGACGTGCTCATCACCCTTGCGCTTGTAACTTGAAACAGGTTATGCACGTGCCAAACATTTCTCATATGAAGCATGTTATGACGTGTGCATTATTTCATCTCATATGAACCATGTTATGACATGTGTATTATTTCATCCAGTGTGCAAAAACCCCTCCTATCGGAATATACTCTTAGAGATGTTCCCGAACATCAAAGTCCTTGATGGTGAGTCCACAAATATGGCATTGCTCTCCATTTTACACTTTAAGAATAATTTATTGGGTTTGAATGTAATGGATTTATTTAAGTTGATTGATTACTGTCATGTGTTATGTAAACCTTTAAGGTGAGCGAGTGGTTGGGCGGGGAAGTGACTTATACCAACTATGCAAAGATATCGACGACACCATAAAAGGTAAGTGACTATTTGTGTTTATTGCCTCTTCACTTCAACAGCATTTTAAAGGCATGAGGTCGGTCAATGAATGAACTTCCGCATTGTTCATCATGGGAAACGACTGTTTAAATGTTTTGCATGTGTTTACAAACTGATCAAGCATTTTAATTGCACCCCCTTCCCTCCTGCGAGCATCTCAGTGTAATTGAACAAGTGAACCATAAAATAGATTAGTGCGAGGGCATCCAGCAGACTTTATTCCAAACAAAATTGATTGGGCGGGCGGATGGAAACACAACTGGGCATGCTATGACTATTGTGTAAGCAGTGAACCTGAGTTTGTTTGGATAATCAGAATGTCCTGTTGTCATGACTACATAGTATACTCACTCTCTCTTCCTCGTCATTGTTTAACAGCTGGTATGTATAAAAATGGACAGCTGCCTGAGATGCTTGACTGCAAGCCTTGGGTGGAAGACGGCTACTGGGAGATAAAGCGCTCGAACAACGCTATAGTTGACGAAGCCTACAAACAGTTTAATGGTAAAGCATGTCCTTTCAAATTACTACCTGAAAGCATGTCCTTTCAAATTACTACCTGCTTTTTTTCATGTCTGAAGTATATGGTTACTGTGGAGTTATTAATAGATAATGAATGCTTTACTAAGTAGTTTGTGTGTGTGTGTGTGTGTGTGTGTGTGTGTGTGTGTGTGTGTGTGTGTGTGTGTGAACAGATGTTCTCCATGAATGTAGGCAGCTGAACAACAGAGCTGCTGTGGCCATCTCTCAGACGGAGAGAAGCTTATGTGGGAAGAACCAACCAAAGCAGTACGCTGTTTGACACAAGCGAATCTCCTCATATAACAACATGATTCATATATCTGAAGTCATCTGCTCATTTACATCACATGATGGACCATTGTCATAATAGAGAAACATAGCTTTATAAAAAAGAGTTTGTACCAGCCTGGTTTTACCATAGACTTGCATTAGTTTCCTACTACAGAGGGAGTGGCACGGACAAATTCTGCACCAGTTACAGGCGGGAGAGGTTTGGATTTGATTTTAGCCAATTACTAACCCCTGCTTACATACTGCCCGTATGTAATGCGTCATTGTTCACCCCTGTCCCTCGTCCCTCTGAATGGCCAAGTTAGCAGGAAACCCATGTAATCTCTGTCCAGAATATCACACCCAGACATGAAGTGAGTTACGGAGAGGGAAACGAGAATTGAGTGGAGGCTTAAGGATGGCAAGGTCAGGCTGTTCGGACTGCAAGACCCATGTGGTAGACATACTGTATGTCCTTAACCTTCCATCAGAAGCAGACGTCCAGGCTTCAGAGAGTGAAAGTCCTGCCTACCTGTTGAGTTTTCACATACTGTAGTTGATCAAATTACTGGAATCACCTGTATTGAAAGCACAAGCTGAAGGGGGAAAACAAACGACAGGACTTGTACTTTCTCAGTCCAGTTTGTCCCTCTCTGCTTTACGTGTTGGTGTGTTTTTTGAAGAATTTACCTTTCCGATGCTTCAGACGTGTTTCGACCATGGTGAAAATCTAGAGCTGTTTTTCTCCATTAACCCACCCTGTTCATCAAGTCATCTCAGGACGCCTGCCTCAAAGTCCTTTGCGCTCATAGCACAATACTGTACAGAACACAATGCTTTAATTACTGCTGCTACATGGATGAAAAAGGAGTTTTCTTGAACATAAACTCCATAAACATTTTGAAACAAATGTGTGTTTAAGTTTGGATGTTTGCGTTATGCCATTATGCACTGCTACTATGAACATTATTATTGCTATTATGGCCTGGTTGTTTGGCCTTGGCTACAGGGTATGTTTTGTGTCTGCTGGGAAAACTGACATGCTTTACTTGTTTTTTGTTCTAGCAAGCCATTTAATATTGTATTTAACGACATATCAAAGTCTTGCCTTCGAGTCTCTTTCAGAAGTCTCTATGAGGGCAAAAATGCAACTGGCACGAAACGAACAGAATGTTGACAGCTATTGCAGTTTGCTTCATCTATACGTTTTGTGTGAGTTTCCCAAGTTTAAGTTGACTGTATTATACAAATGACTACATGTTTTATGACATTACCTTAGCAAAGGCTGCATAAAGAGATGTATTTGGGGTAGTGACTGTTTCTTTTGTACTAGCATCTCTAACAAAATCGTATCCACTTATGCCCTGAAATTCACTTGTGTGTGCACATTGCCACCTTGTGACAGAAAGGGCACACTGTTTTCCATGCACATGAGACAGTTGAAGGTTACCTCTCCAACTCTCTTGCATGGAAAACATTCCTGTAGGGATATGAAAACCATGAATGTAGTGTAAATGTAAATGTAGTGCCGTTTCAGTCAGCCAAAGCAAGTTTGGGCTACCCTGTGTGACGGCTATTTTATTTTCTATTTTTTTAATCCTTACCTTCAGCTTCTTATGCATCTGTTGGCTTTTCCAAATGACATCTCGTTATACTTTGTGTAGTGACAAGTACTTCTTGTCTTACTTCAACTATTTCGATTTTATAAAATATTTGTCGATTGGACCCAAGCCATTTGGCATTTCATGTAACGCTACATTGAATAAAGATTTTCTATGTCATGCATCTGATTCAAGATTCAAGCTTTTATTTGTCACATGCTTTCTTGTACTGGCACAGTCGGCAGAGAAATAAAAAATGCAACGGTTTTGTTGTAATAATAAATAATAGAATAATGACAGACTAATATATTAATATATAAATATACTTGCAAAATTGAGTGATAAACAACATTGTGCACTGTTTTTTTTTAATTACACATAAACACACTCATTGAACTATTGGTAAACACTCATTGATTGTGAGATTCTGAAGCTGAAGATTATTGAATGAATGTTCATAGCACATTCAGTTGTATGTTTAGCGGTCCAGTGTTCTGCTTCATCCGTTCCAGCAGGGGCGAAGACAACTTTCCGAGTTTTTGGAATACTGAATGTGCTCCCTTTGCCAGTCAAGGTTGTGAGAGCGGTTGCCAGGTTTGATCGAATTACCCCCGTTTCAAATAATAGTAGTAATAACAATTATTATAATTATTTAATAATTATTATTATAATTATAACAAATAATAACAAGAACGTTTTGTTCTTATTATTATTTGTAAGTAATTATTTTTTCACAATTTTCAGTTGTTTCATTTTTCGTATCTGAGGGGAAAGTGTAGGATTCACTCAGAAGTGCTGTAGCATGTTGAAATAGTTGAAATCACATTTAATTTGTGAGCCATCACTCAGTGTAGAGACTACTTGCAGTCGTTAAAGTATTGCTTTATGACTTTCTGTTGTATCCACGCAAAGCCCTAAAGCACGGGGTTTGTAATATTCTGGCAACCCGGGTTGCTCAATTCGGAGGATGGGATACCGGATAGTTGCGTCTGCTGCCACCACAGTCACAGACCAGAAGTGGAGCTAAACCTGCGAGGATGGCTGGAAACGCGTGGAGGTCAACGGTAAGTGAGAGGATGTACACCATTAAACGAAAAAGACACAATGTCCATCTGAAATCTGAGCAGTTAAGCTGAAACAGTTGATTTGTTCTGCCACTGGTAAAGATGTGGAGATCTTTGAACTTCGGAGATGATGGGTTGGAGGCCTCTTGTTTCATGCCCTTCACATCCGATCTGACAGAACATGTACAGTAGCTCATCGATGTTGGTCCATAATTAAGCCGATGTATTGAGGGACACATCCTTACCTCGGTGTTCCTGGGTCATGCATATCATATCAAGGTTTGATCGCCCACGTTTTGACCATTGGTTGTTCATGAAAATGGGATGTGATGGTGGGGATTCCGTGGCCGCTTTAGCTTGCTAGCTAATTTTTGTATGATACGTTAGCATGCGGAAAGGGGAGCAATGACATGCCGCTCAGTAAAGCCCCAGTGCTAGAGCTAGCTGGCTAGCAGACTAACCCCACAAGCATCAGCATGTAAAGAATCCAGCTTCTAGGACGTTAGCTGACAGCTGAATAACTTCGTTGACATTTAGCAATGCTGCCTAACGTTGTGCCAACACACATGTGCTTACCATTTTCGCAGATAATAAATCTTCTGGAAAAATACGGTTTGTGGATAACAGACAAGAGTAAAACAAATGAAGTAAGCTCAGTTGTCCATTACTTTTGGCAAATTGCCATCACCCGGTAGAGCGGTAGAATGTGTGGACAAGTTAGCCAGCCAGCCAGCCAGCTAGCTAGTTAGCTTGCTAGCAGGCTTGGTGACTCGCAGCTCACTAGCTAGCTAACTGATCAAGCTTTACTGGCAAATCTGAGGTGGACATTTTGTTTAATTTGTTCATTTGTCAATGAATAAATGAGACACCCTATTGAAGAAACAAGGGAATACTTGTTCGGATGATGGTTCCTCAGGTAATCATCCTCTGAATAGAGTTTCAGACCAAGGTCACTAACAGCTTTACTTCAAATGCATACATCCCGGTTAGTCGACCTTCTGCAGATGCAAGGTTTCGTGAATCGCTCTCTACGGCGCATCCCTTTGCAATATCATGGATGCTGTTTTGTTGTCATTGAACGACATAAGAGGGGATGTGGGTTTTGTGCAGTCTGGCGAATGATGCACATTTCCTAGTGACGACTGCTTTCCCACCAGGTTCACTCTGGTGGTGGTGGTAACCATGGAGTGACAAGTCTGCTAGTTTACCCACTCCCCCTGGCATGTTTGAAAACAACAACGTTGTTTCCAGGTTGTCGGATCTTTTCTAAATGCAACTTCTAACAACTCATCCCAAATAGCGTAGTGTACTGTAATTTACTTACGTTGAGTTTGATTTCTTTCTCCTGTTTATGTGTAGGAGTCAAAATGTCCTTCACAGATCTGCTAACCCTTGATCATGGTCTCAAAGATTCCCAGAAACAATGCCAGACACAAATTGAGTGGTAGTCAAATGAGAAGGACTATCCACAATATAATTGTAGTGTTGAGGTCTGTACTCCCACAGTTTTTCCTCAAACACACATTTGGGCTGCTCATGCTGGAATGCAACTGGCAATGACGTCATGGAATGGATCTTTGAGACCATCATTTGTCAACCAGGGATTAAATAGTTACTTTCTCAGCATCAAACACATTGGCGATAAGAACTCATCCTTCACTCTTATACTTTATTCAATATAGTCTCTTGAGCCAAACCACATTCTCCAGAATTAAAAAGAATTAATCCCTGTTTGACTGCATGGCGACATGCATGCATGTGTGAAGTGTGTAGAGCTAACTGACCCCCTCTCCCTGCTCAACCCCTGTGTCTCCTTTCCCAAACTCCAATGTTGACATGTGTTGTATGTGTATGACTGGGAGACATCAAAATGTCACCCTTTGTTTACCTCACCACCATCACGAGTGTCACCTAATTTCAGTCCTATATTAACTCTGCTTGAATACTTCTGTGATGTACGCTTATGCTTCTTCTTCTCACTGTGTTTCTCACCTCAATGTTAAAAGCGCAAGTGGCTTGTAACATTGATCGGCCCACTACATTGTATTAGGCCTACCTCTTCCTCTGGGTGAAATAAGATTAACACTTCCCCAGGCGCTGCTGTGCATGACTGTGATCTGCTTAAGCCGTAGACGGGCCAGAACCAATGATAGGTCACCCAGGTGACTCACAGCAGGGGTCACAGCAGGACAATAAACATGGCTGCTCATTCTTGTATCTGTGTGCGCGCGCTTTCGAGGGGGTGTGCTATTCTGTTCTTAAGGTCAGATGGTCATTCTCTGGAACTGACAGGCAGGGCTGCGGACAGCCTTGACCGTGCCCGGGACAGAATCGTCTGAAAATTCCCCCCCCCTTCTCGCTACATTCAATGTTATAGGGTCCCGAATCTGGGCTCCCGCTTTCCCTGGGCTTTGGGGCAGCTGACCCGTTTGTTCCCCTCTCCTGTCAGTGGGCCTGTTAAACTGGCACTTGCTCTGGCACTAGTCCTACTTGGCACCTGTCCTGTTTATATCTTGGTCAGCCAATCTGTGTGTGTGTGTGTGTGTGTGTTGTGTGTATTTGTTTCTTTATTTGTGGGCCTGTTGAAGGACCTATGTGTTCCTGCTCACCTGTTTTCTTCTATCCGTGTTCCTCTTCCCGCAGGTGTCCCGTGTGATGGGGGCGGTGAGGACCCAGACCCCTCAGCCCAGGAATTTCACCAGAGGGGTGAGTCTTAGGGATGGCGAAAATTGAAAAAACTCAGACATAGACTAATCTAGGTAAGGACATAGACAGTATAGACATAGGTAGTACTCATACATGGACATACGACAGTATGGACATAGACAGTGCTCATACAGACATTTAAAGTGCAAGACTGGACAACAGAAGACTTGTAGAGAACATACATTAAGAGGAGGTATTTGTTGTGCTTTTTCTAAAAGTCCTTTATAGCGTTCTGACATAGTAATAGTAGCATTTTGAAGAAAAATAAATATTAAAATAGGTCTATCAAGTACACCAGCAGCAGCAGTGTGTGTGTGTGTGTGTGTTTAGTGCAGGTAGAAAGTGCGGTGGCTGCGCAGACAGGACCTGCCATATCCAGCCACTGTTGCCAGATGGAAAATGCTGAATTATCGTACTAAAACCTCAAAATTATCGTTTTTTGGGCCTTTTTGGGCCTTTTTTATTAGCCTGATTATCATCGACGCTCATATCTCTTCGAGACTTGGTCTGACCAAGAGCAATTAACATTTTCCAAACGGCATGGTTGACCCACCTCCCTTGGTTTGCTTATGGTTGTTTGCTTCCCGACAAAGTCAAAGGAGTTCCCGTATTTGCGGGAACCCAGAAAGAACTTGCATTGCTCTTGACCTGACTAGTTGCAACGCCGAAGGTCACTAGGAGGGGGCGACCTGGCTAAGTGACTATGACTACCGGTACTTGCAATCACCAAGTAGCACAGCGGGTGGGGGCAGCCGTGGGCTAGTGGTTAAGGACATGGACTTTAGATCAGGGGGTTGCAGGTTTGAATCCCACGCTTCCACTCTATCTCACTGCATGGCTGAGGTGCCCTTGAACAAGGCATCAAACCCTAGCCTGGTCCTGACCATCCCATAATACTACCATTTCATTTCGTATTTATGGTCTGGCATTTGTTTGCTCTGAAGCGATTGTAGGAAGCAGGAAGTTTGCACTCAGTTATGGTTTGAAATCATTGGACACCTCTCACCCAATCGCTGGCAGTTACTCAACAACAACATAGCGCAGACCAATGGCTCTGGCGCAGATGTGTACGTCATTGTCACGAGCGTCCTCCCCCTTTCGCCCCCACGTGGGGGGCGTATTCGATTATTGGCTGTTTTCTGGGGGGGGGGGGCGTTGCGATCAAAATTCTACTGCTCCAGGCACTCCACAGAGAAGCACGGCCAGTAGCGGAAGTACGTAGGATGGCTCGCGAGGCTAATCAAACCCCGCACTGCTCCAAGGACTGTAACCAATACCCTGTTAAGAAAATGAGGACTCTTCTATTAGGTGATTTACCACAAGCTCAAGGTTAACTTAACCTGGTTTGCTACCGAGCCGGCTCCTTGGAATGCTCCCCTGGTATGAACCTCTCTGCCTCTGTCATGTTTGCTTATGGAGGCCCCTCATAGATTACCAACAGGGACTGTGGGAAGTGTGGCCCCCACAGAGGTTGTGTCCATATGCCAGAGAGGTGGCCTTAAGATTAGAAGGCTGCAGGTCGGAATCCCACCCTAACCGCTCGCACACCTCCATGCTTGGCTGAAGTGGCCTTGAGCAAGGCACCTAACCTCACATTGCTCCAGGGACTGTAACCAATACCCTGTAAATAACCAAGTCATTTTGGATAAGTGTCAGGCAAGTGTATGGCAATGCAATGTAATATGATCAGTCACAGTAAATACTGACTGACCAGAGGAGGCGATGTACAGCAGCGTTGTCCTCTCGACACGGGTCATTAGTGACTTGGGGCACTGTTCCCTTTTTAGTAACTTGCTGTGCTTTAGTGGAGAAGAGTACGGAAAGCCCATTGGTGTGTGTTTGTGTTAGTGTGAGTGTACGAGAGAGAAAGGCGATTGAATGGCAATGAGTTAATTATTGCATGGAAAAGAAAGTTGGTTGTATTATTCACGGATGGAATCGTCTGCTGTACAAACACTGTGATGTTTAAGTGAATAGGAACATTGGAGGAATTTCAAAGACCAAAAATAAAACCATGTGCTCTTTATTGTTAATAGATAAGGATTTTATTCAACTTAATTTACATCAGCTGAAAAAAACTAAACTCTGACACACTGCCCATTTTACAGTAGCTGTATTCACAATGTTTTGGTCTTAAACCTTCATCAGGTAAATTGTGTATTTAAATTACTAGTTTTAAGTGCATCATTGTCTGTGTTTATAAAGGCGTTGAGGGCTTATTCATGGTCAGAATTCGCATCTGAACTGTGGATAAAAGCTGCTCACTCACTGATTTTACCTGAATCTCTGAAATATGATTGACCTTTATGCATAATACAGCTGCATCAGCAGCAGCCGACCACTGTCTGTTATCATGCATCCAGAAAGCAGGCAATTGGAGCATTTCTACTGACTCCCATCTAGAACACACTGCCACAGGGTCATACGTAGCTGGGCCTTTCATGAAGAATCTTTAAAGCAATGTTGTACCATTTCTGGAAATAAGCTCAATTTATGCTTCAGTGAAATAATTGAGGCCAGGCAAGGCAATTTTACTGTGAAGCGCATTTCATACATGAATGCAATTCAATGTGCTGTAGTAAAGTAAGATAAAAAAAATAATGTAAAATAAAATAACATGAAATAGAATAAAAATAAAAAACACAAGGCATGGCAGGTGAAAATTGAGTTTTCCCTTTCCTCTGTTCCTCTTTCAATCGTTTGCACCAGATGCCACATCAATTCCAAATTAGTTTTTTACTTGTTACTTTAAATATGTATCATTTATACTTGTATTTCAGTCATTTTATGAAGAAGTTCTCGTGCATTTTCTCTCGCTGAAATATTACATTTCCTTTGCCAGCTCGTTTACAAAGCACAACAATTTTCTCCTTTTTGGACTTGTTCCATGTAAACTTGCTTTGCCTTGCCCTGATAAAAGATTGTTTTCAAAATGACCCTGCACAGTCTAGCATGAATGCATGAATGAATACAAATGTTATAAATGAATACAAATGTTATTGTAATGTTGTTGAGCTGGGCGTGTAGTGTAATCAGGGGTGTAGTGGGCGCGGAGTACGCAGTCCACCCACTTCTCCTGAAGTGAGATTTAAAAAAAATCTTCTGCCCATATTTTTATACAAAAAGGAATGAGCACATAGCAGTATTGCAGGTGATTGACCAAACAGATGAAAACTGAGAAGCAATGACGGTAGATTAAGGACAGTTGTGGGGGTTGACGTGATCTAATTATTTGACGACGTTAAAAATGGCGTACCCCCACTTTAAAAGTCCCCACTACACCACTGAGTGTAATAGCTGGCCTGGTGCCAGCAGTGGGCACTGGTGTAGAGACTACAGAGTGAGAGGCTCCCTTATTGTATTGTATTATATGGTTGTGACGTCATCGGTCGAATGCTCCATTCATTTCAACGGGGCTCCCCAACGTTCGCACGTCTGTTATTTTTCGATAACGGACGGGTTGGTCTATAACAGACCGCTGTCAATGGCAACAAGACTTTTCACTGCTAAAGCGACTTTTCAACAAGACTCTAATCAGCTGCTGTGATAGACAACACCTGTTGTCCTGGCTACCTAGCTGTTGCCTAGCGGTGTTCCACAACGGCACTGTTTTGTTTTGCGCAGCAACAATCTTAACATTAAATAGGCCTAAAGAAATGTCCCCGCCATGTGTGAGTCATTTAAGTATATCCATATAATAAGCGGGTTAACTTTCGGCGAGTCGGTCGCTTTGTGGAATAGCAGCACTTCAGAGAGAACAAGACCCCTCCGCTCCGCGTCGGGGTCTAAAGATTCTCTCTGTCGTGCTGCTATTCCACGGTAGCGACCTTCTCGCCGAACGTTAACCCTTACGTATTATATGGTGTTGGTTCAGCTGTGTTGCTCTGTTTGGCTTCCCACAGCTGCAAACGGTTACACTAATCCCTGGGGATGGCATCGGACCAGAAATCTCATCAGCTGTAGTCAAGATATTCGAAGCTGCTAAAGTAAGTATCTGATAACACATTTTTATATTCTCTCTCTCTCTCTCTCTCTCTCTCTCTCTCTCTCTCTCTCTCTCTCTCTCTCTCTCTTTCACGCACAGACTTCTCCACATGGACAGACTTTGTTTACAAACACGCCCCACTCCAGACTGCTCTTACAACCCAGTTATGGTGATTCAGAGTTCATACAGTAGTTTTTCTCTGGTGTTTTTCTTTTCATATTTTCTCTGGTGTTAAGTCCCATCTTGCACCTGGCTGAACCACCTGAGCGGGACTGAACCTGCCCGTTAAGCTAAGAGTCAGAAAAGAGACGCTGCTTTTTGGAACTGTGAATTGAGGCTTCCATTTAGGTTAGATAAGTTAAGTCTTCATTAGCCCTATAGAGTTAATCATTTTCACACCCAACAATCGATACCTTCAAAGAAAACCTATACTCATGAACGGTGTGACGTTTTCCATGTGCGTTACGCCCATTTGTGGGGGGAAACAACCCATGCAAGTCAGTTGGTGATGTTGGGGTTTAATAAACGAAAGATACGGACCTGTAGACTAGCGTTCTTCACGCGCAACATGCCGAAAACGTGTTGTGTTGCCGGCTGTTCAGATATTAGAGCCAAACAGTCGTGGCTGAAGCATGGACTGTGTTCATTTAGACAAGCCGATGTAGCATGTAAGTTGATGAGACATTCGGTTTGTTTTCACCCATAAAGGGGCGTAACGCACATTTACGAGCAAAGTACCCGGAGGGCCGTTCCTGAGTATGTCTGAGACATACAGATACAGTGCATAATGTGTGATGTGTATATATAATATATTATGTGTGTGTAGTATACACACCCATCCACCCCTATTCCTCCTATACACCACTTGCATGCACCACCCACCCCCACCATGTAACCCAGCACACCTTTATTCTGTTGTTCTCAGGGGGGAAAAAGTTGGCCACCTTTGCCCTTCGTCTTATCAGTACACATGCACACACAGCCCTCGCTGAGGGAGAATTTTCACATGGGGGGGTTGTTGTTTATGAAACAAAAGTCCTGTACCTAAATAACTGTAAGCTGCTCTGAATACAAGTGTCTGCTAAATGTAAGGAATGTAATCAGGGCCCTAAATTAACTTTTTCCACCACCAGCCAAAACGGCTTGCAGATGTAAATCTTACTACACAAACACACACTCACTAATGGGTCAAACTGGCTAGTAAGTTGGTCTTTTCTACCAGCCAAACTGGGATTTCACCAGCATTTGGCCAGTTGGCTGGTGTTAATTTAGAGCCCTGAATGTAATAATGTAATGTATGGCTGTGCTGCCCCATCCATAGGCCCCTATCCAGTGGGAGGAGAGGAACGTTACTGCCATCAAGGGACCAGGAGGGAAGTGGATGATCCCGCCAGAGGCCAAGGAGTCCATGGACAAGAGCTTAATCGGACTAAAGGGTATTTAAGGCTTTTTAATTATTTCTAATATTTTTTATTTATAATTTTATGATGAAGTCGACAAAAAATAGTCTCTTTACATTTCCTTAAATGTCATGAGATGAAGATGAGATGAAACGGAATAGTAACAAGGCAGTCGGGCGATGCTTTTTTTGAAAGATGACTCGCATTGTGGACTACAAATTACTCATAAGGCTATCTGTGAGGAACAACTTCCACGGACCTAACTTCTGCTCTGTGTTGATGATTCAGATTGACGTTTTTCTGTGTCTGTGTGGTCTGTTTGTGAATCATTTGACTTTTAGATTTGCATATGTGGATTTGCATATTTGTTAAGCCACAATGTTGCTGGATTTGTGTCCAAGTATAAAGGAAAAACGTCTTTTGTAATTTTTCGGCTGCAATATACAGCTTTTGACGTGTGTGTGTGTGTGTGTGTGTGTGTGTGTGTGTGTGTGTGTGTGTGTGTGTGTGTGTGTGTGTGTGTGTGTGTGTGTGTGTGTGTGTGTGTGTGTGTGTGTCAGGACCCCTGAAGACTCCGATCGCCGCTGGCCATCCCTCCATGAACCTGCTGCTACGAAAGACCTTTGACCTCTACGCCAACGTGCGGCCCTGCGTCTCCATCGAGGGCTACAAGACGCCCTACACCGACGTCAACCTGGTCACCATCCGAGAGAACACAGAGGGCGAGTACAGTGGCATCGAGCACGTGGTACGTACACATACATATACACATACACATTCACAACACATGGGCATAAATACAGAGGGGGAGTACAGTGGCATCGAGCACGTGGTACATACACATACACATTCATAACACATGGGCATAAACAGGGCTCTAACTTAAGTTTTTTCTATCATCCACCAAACTGGCTAGTATGTTAATCTTACTAGCCAAACACACTCTCTAATGGGTCAAAGTGGCTAGGAAGTTGGTCTTTCCTACCAGCCAAAATAACATTTCACCAGCATTTGGCCGGTTGACTGGTGTTAATTTAGAGCCCTGGGCATAGATACAGTGCATGGATTATACAGCATGGATTAACAAATGCTACGCCAACAACCTTTCTTCACAATCAGGCTTAATTTATTTGTTTATTTTCGGTAATTTTGTTTTATTGCTAATATCATGGGATCCATGAAGAGTCGTTGCCTGTCAAACCTTGTCGTTGCCTGCACAGACATTTCGGTTATCGCGGAACATATTATCAAGCAAATTATAATTGGATAACAGTTGTCCTAATATCAGCATCAGTGGGTGAATACATTCTTCCTTTTTTTTGTTTGTTGTTTGTTTTATTTCTTTTGGGAGGCTGAGGCAAAATTTTAATCACAATGATTTGGATCAAAATTGAAATCACAATTATTATTCATGATTATTTAACGGCAATTCACACCTGGACTTTGTGAAGAACGTTATTTAAAATCCCATAACAATATATAGCCAAGAATGTATTGTATAAGGAATGAGCAAAGCTTAGGTGGGCCTACAGATTTTTGGCCAGAACTACCAGCCTGTCAGCATGTTCTGCCTTAAAGAACTTCCGAAGGCAGGTCACTATATTGCCGTCGCTGCAATGACGATTAAATCGTTGCTGCCACGGTTTTTAATTGTCACGACCAAAACTGTCATTTTCGCTTAATTTCAATTAATTGCGCAGCCCTACTCTGAATGTAAATGTGCGTGTATATGTGATATGACTGACGTTCTCGCCACTTGCGCTTACACTGCTGACATAATATGCCCCCCTCGCGAAGGAACGATACACTTGACGTCAGCTAAGCAGTGCATGTGTCCCTTCCAAGAGCGCGTTCCATGTTGTGTAACCTCACACGTGGGCCCAGATTTATATCCTGTACTTCTGACGTGCCCTGTAACAGCCCCCTTCCCTTCCCTTCCCCTCCCATCCCATCCCCCACCTCCTTAGCCACCCTCCGCAAACCCTCCATGAACAGTGTTTGAGCCCCCTTATGTTAATGGAGAAAGCATGCGGGGACACGCAAATGTTGGTTAACATCTGTCTTATATTTTTGTCCCACTTCAATCCCAATGGAGAATAACATGTTAAAATGTTCATCCCCCCCTCCTCAGCAACTTCAGTCATTTTGGTTTGCCACCCCCCCTCCCGCAAACCCTCCATGAAAAGTGTCTGAGGGCAAGCCCCCCCATGATCAGCTTACCAGGGCACCTGTTTGCTCGTGTGCATCTAAGTGTCTTTCTTGCGCAGTGCAAGTGCGAGCAGGCGTTGGGGGGGCGCAAGCTCGCGTCACGGCATGTTGGTTCTGTCTGTGTCCTGCTAGGTACGTAGGTAGATTGAAGCTTCTGTTCACTAGTTTAGATGTCCCATCAGCCCTTCTCCTCTCTGATCGTCTGTGGTGGTGTTCAGACCGGTCAGTGTTAGGGATGGCGAAAATTGGAAAAACTCTTAACCGGCTACTGAGACTCATTAACCGGCAGTTAACCGGTAATCTTAAATTATACAAAGTTCGCGTGCCTGATATGCACAGCACAGAATTTTTTAAAAAAAAAAAATGTTTTCACATAAGCCTCTTTTTTTGCTGTGCAGACAGGACCTGCCATGTCCAGCCACTGTTGCCAGATGGAGAATGCTGAATTATCGAACTAAAACCTCAAAAATGATCGTTTTTGGGGTCTTTCTGGGAGGAAATTATTATTATTATTATTATTACAACCGGTTAACCGATGGCAGAAAATTTTAACCGGTTAACGTTGATCCGGTCGACTATCGGTTAAACGATTACCAGTTAACATCCCTAGTCAGTGTACGTTCAGTCCACCGTCTGGTCTGCTCTGTGCTGTGCCAGTCCTCATATTTCACCTCATATGATCTCCTCTCATCTCCACGTGTTTAACAGATGGAACAGGGTGTGCTGTTTGTGTGTGTGTGTGTGTGTGTGTGTTGGGGTGTGTGTGTGTGTTGGGGTGTGTGTGTGTGTGTTGGGGTGTGTGTGTTGGTGTGAGTTTGGTTGTAGATGTGTACGCAAGCAAGCGTAATTGAGAAAAGTCAGGCAATCTGAAATATGTCTCACTTTTCCTGTTCAGTGAAATCAGTTGCGCCTCTACATCTACATAGGTGCAACTCATCACAATTTCCGTCATATGATAAACAAATAAGGTGTTGAGTCATACAGTAGTAAAATGAATAACATCCTTGCGCTAATCTTGCCTTTTCAATTAAGGTATTTTCATTTCAAACACAACCTGTTGATAGTGTGTACATTGCAGCATAAAAAAATGCATTGTTAAAACTAGCCAAGCTGAGACTAGACTTTACACCAGTTGTTCCACCTGGAACTAACATATTTGCACAACTGCAAGTATGGTAGCTAAGGAAACAATCTGTTCATTGATTGAACTTCTTAATTGAGACTTGTGAAGTTGTTTTCTCCACTGTTTGAAGCTGTTCTTACCCATGTCTATGCCCTTGTGTGGAAAATGAATCGCAGTACCCAGTCCTCTAACCTCCTGACTGACCTTTCGATCCACAACCCCGTTTTCATACAGCGGCTCTAAGAGGTAGGGCTGGGAATCGATCTAAGTTTCCTTGATCGATTCGATTCCCATCCAGAAGGCTACGATCCGATTCGATCCACGATCCAATTCGATATTGATCTTTTATATTGCTGGGCGGTCACTTTAACCCATTTATGCCTAGAATTCTAAGACCGGTTATAAAAACCTAAATATCTCAGCCTTTGATGCCCACACAAACATGAAATACCTTGGTATGTGAGAAATAAGTGGGAAACTGTGGAAGAGAGCTACAGGATGTGGATGAGAAAATAGCGCCTATAATGATCAGCAAAAGATCGATCCACAAAGTTGTGAATCGATATCGCCCTTTTCGAACGTGAATCGATATTGGATCGCGATTCGATCTTTTGAACACAGCCCTACTAAGAGCATCCTTGACAAAAAAACATTACACCTTGTTCACATTCAAACCATTTCCTTTCTCTGAGTTTGAATTTCTTTCTTTTTTTTTTTTTTTTAAATCATACTCATGACCTGCCTTCAGTGAGGTGGGATGTGCATGCATCGACTTTGACTAATGGTCATTTTGGATTCATTTTTTTTTGGATTTGCATTATTTCTTCTTTTTTGTTGACCTCTCTAAACAAATATCTCCCTAATTGAGTACACGCGTAGAAGACCAAACCAGCTGCACACCTCTTAGATCCTCCATGAGGGCAGGCGGTGTCATGTCACCCAGTCATGATTGAATGGTGTCTATCTTTACTCTCTATTTTAGGACGAAGCTTTGTGGTCCATTCACATTGGATTAGTTGTAGAGAATGATGTGTCTTCTTGTATTTCTCCCCCACCCCTCTCTTCCTGTGTTAGATTGTGGACGGCGTGGTCCAGAGTATCAAACTGATAACAGAGGACGCCAGCCGCCGTATCGCAGAGTACGCATTCGAATACGCCAGGAACAACCAAAGAAACAGTGTCACGGCTGTACACAAAGCCAACATCATGTAAGTGTCATGCTGAGCCGAATATTGAAGATGGATATGCTGTAATACTGTCTTTTGCCACAGAGACTCAATTACTGATGTCTTGCTATTGTTGTGGCTTGTGTCAACAGGGTCAGACTGACCCAAAAGATTGATTGCTGTCTCAGAGTAGGACATCTTGTATAGGACATATAGAGTTCTTCAGCGGAAGCGGAAGCATGTAGTAGATTGTAGTCTTTCATGTTAGCATTTAAGGACGTCCTGGTTCCTATCGGCTTCCGGCCTCCATTGGGAATGAATAGGGGTACATTTCAAATAAGCTCCGAGTGCAAGCACGCGCTTAGCGAACCCCCGCAAACTGTCGAGGGTGTTAAAAATAGGCTGTAGGTATGACATGGTTGATCATTTTGTGTCAAACTTCGACATAAATACGATGTTGCGTCCATATGCTAAACCCGGAAGCTTTTGGCGACTACAGAAACGGCGCCAGTATCTAACGGCATGTACGTGCGGAAGGTTGTACCCATGGCAACCAAAGGAAAGTATGTAGTTCGGAAGTTTTAATGATCAGAAAGGGGTTAGCAATATTGAATTATAATCGTCATGATTTAACATGTGAATACACCAACATGATGATACGATCCGTTCCACTAATGAGAAAGGGATGCGGGGACAGGCTAATGTTCGTTGTTGCCGTGCAACTTATATTTTTGCCAAACCTGAATCTCTATGGCGTTTTGCAATGTAAAAAATCGCCAGGGAACCGGTAGTCCAAACGCCGCATACAAGTTGACGTCAACGCTGAAGAGCTCTATTGGTATAGATAATGACTGACTTTCTCACTGTCATTGCAACCCTCTCTCCCTTGTCTGTGCATGTGTGTGTGTGTGTGTGTCTGTGTCTGTGTGTGTGACTGTGTGTGTGTGTGTGTGTGTGTGCATGGGTGCGTGTGCTTGCACTTGCATCCTTCCTTCCTTTCAGGCGTATGTCAGATGGGCTGTTCCTCAGGAAGTGCAGAGAGGTGGCAGAGAATTTCAAGGACATCAAGTTCACAGAGATGTACCTGGACACAGTCTGCCTGAACGTAAGCGCACAACTTTCCTGTTGCCCTATGGAGGCCGCAGATAATGTTATGTTAGGGATGCCGTTCGGCAAGACGGGTCCCTGCCGTGGAATAGCGCACGACCGATAGATGCAGGACCCAGATGCGAAGCTGAGGGGTCTTGATCTGTCTGAAGTGCACTGTTCCACAAAAAGGACCACCTCACTGAATGTTATTCAGCTTATTACATGGATAACCTTAGATGAACCCATCGATGGTTGACCTAAGCACATTCTGTCCTTTGCCATTGACTGTGTGCTGTTATAGACCAGCGTGATGTTATTCAGAAATAACATGTGAATGTTAGGGAGCCCAATTCAAGTGAGTGGCGTATTCTGCGGGTGTCCAGTGTCTGTGTACAATGGGATGCTTGTACATTTATTAAGATATGTGGATATGAATGTGACGATAGTGCAGACATACCTCTGTAAGAGGCTACAGATGTCTCTATCTGCATGCGGTGTGTGTTGTGGAGGTGTAATTTTAGACCCCGCTCGTTGCTGTGTGGTAACAGATCTTGTATCTAAACACTGGCTACCTGACTGGCTCCTTTGGTAATAGAAAGCCCTCCTCGTAGTCGTAGTGCACCTTATTGTCCTTTGGATGGTTATTTTCCACCGTATGTTTTCACAGTGCATCCGTATGGGTAACCCGAATGCATCAGTATGGGTAACCCACATCAGTATGGGTAACCCACATCAGTATGGGTAACCCGAATGCATCCGTATGGGTAACCCGAATGCATCAGTATGGGTAACCCACATCAGTATGGGTAACCCACATCAGTATGGGTAACCCGCATCCGTATGGGTAACCCGAATGCATCCGTATGGGTAACCCGAATGCATCAGTATGGGTAACCCACATCAGTATGGGTAACCCACATCCGTATGGGTAACCCGAATGCATCAGTATGGGTAACCCACATCAGTATGGGTAACCCACATCAGTATGGGTAACCCGAATGCTTTTATAAGCAGAGCTATGATGTGTTGTGTACTCGGTGGCAAGGACATTTTCACCTGAATATTTTTTGTGTTTTGAATGTTTGAATTTTTTCACTCCAAAACATCATACTCTACAACTTTTTAAAATATATTTGTGTGATTGTTTGCTTTACAGATGGTACAGGATCCCACTCAGTTTGATGTGCTGGTCATGCCCAATCTGTATGGTGACATCTTGAGGTAGGTTAACTCCAAACTGTGATGGCTTATTTTTACAATCAATTCCTACGGTGATATAATTCCGTTAGCGTTAAATGTTAGTGGTGTTGAGCAACTTTCCACTTTTGGAATGTACTACCGGTACATGTGTACAGTAAACAAGTGTCTGCATGTTACCTTTAGTTTGTTACTGTGTGTGTAAACCCAAAATGTACGTTTGTTTTCCTCGATGGTGAAAGACTGTGTTGTTGTTTTTCCAGTGATCTGTGTGCTGGCCTGATTGGTGGTCTTGGAGTGACTCCCAGTGGCAACATCGGTGCTAATGGAGTGGCCATCTTTGAGTCGGTAGGTGACTGAATCAGCCACACACACGAGCGCGCGCACATACACACACACGGGTCAAAATCGTCCAACATGACACTGTCCTTCAGTGCAGATGGTTTTGCTTACTGTAAATGTGAAAAACATGAAATTTCAAAACAATTTTTTGAAAAGTGAATGCATGAAAGCCAAGCCAAAAAAATAATTTAAAAAAAATCTATTTTTTTGCATTTACAGTAAGCAAAAGTATCCGTTACTATTTACAGTTATTACAGGATGTAGGTTACAGTCCCTGGAGCCATGTGTAGGGTTAGGTGGCCCTTGCCTACTTCGACCATTTCCTACTGGCTGGGGTGGGATTTGAACCTGCAGCCCTCTGGTCCCAAACATGAACCTGTTGACGTCGTCATTGTAATCATGCTTCACTGTTGTTGTCATTATGTAAGAGCGAGTATTGTTCCCTGTTGTGGAATAGTGAGCGGCAAATTGGAGGGGTCTTGATCTCTTGTGTCAGTCGCTATTCCAAGACAGGGACTACCTCGCCAAACACTGTCCCGCTTATTACAAGGCTACTCACAGGTTATTCATTGTTTACCGCAATCATGACATTGATTTAACGAATCATTGGGGAATTTAAATCACTTCCGCTACACAGAACTTCTGTGAATTTCAAACTTGCTTTGCGGTCCTTGAACACCGTTCAAAATTGTAGAAGTGACTCCTTGCGGAGAGATACAAAACGCAAGAAGTGGCGGCGAAAAGTCTGTTGCCATTAGTAGCAGTCTGACATTGAACACCATGCTTTACAGAATAAAGACCAGAGAGCCTGTTATAACGCTAATGTGAACAGCACCATTCACTAACGACAATGATTTCTACAAAGTTAAAGTTGTGGCCATCTTTATAGTTATCATTGTAAATGTGAACAAGCCTTTAATCTTGTAGTGGTAGTAGCAACAGCTTGTATCGATCCCCAGAGGGAAATGAAGGACTCAATGTAATTCCCTCTCCGCTCCGCTCCACTCCACTCCACTCCAGGTCCACGGCACTGCCCCCGACATCGCCGGTAAGGACCTGGCCAACCCCACTGCCCTGCTGCTGAGTGCAGTCATGATGCTGCGGCACATGGGCCTGCACGGCCACGCACAGAAGATCGAGAGCGCCTGCTTCGACACCATCCGAGACAAAAAGGTAGCCCATATCCTCTTTATTTATTTATTTATTTTATATACAGAGATCCCTCGTCTATTGTGGTATTTGCATTCCAGAACCCCTGGTGAACGTAACCTGTATGGAAATATTTATTTTAAAAAATAAATATAATTAATAAAATCTATAGAAGATCGTGAGGAATGATCCATGACACTGCGGGAGATTTCTGTATGTGTGGCTATTGTTAGACACAATGCGTGTACAGTACGTCATATGACTTATGTTTTATATCGCTGTGCTGATTAAATGGTGAGACCGGTTAGAACGCCTTCTGGGTTAAAAGTGCAGTCGATCATGCTGCCCTGTCTGAATATCTGTACCGCGCCACAGATTAAAGTTAAAGGGGAAGTCCACTTTTTTGAACAATAAGGCCAATTTCTGAGTGGTCTGCAATGTTTTAGAGTCCCCCTCACCATTTATTTCATGTTTGCTGCAGTCTCTGTTATTTGGCTGATTTGGATTTGATCTCAACCAGCTTTAGAATGGCCGTCTATGAGCAACTGCAACTCTGTTCTTAAAATCACCTTAAACATTTGTTTTCGAAAGTCTACAGCTCACAAAGTGGTTAGGGGTGTTTACTAGCAGTCCCTAACACGTTTCAAGGGGAAATATGGCTTCTGTCATTTTTTATTTGCCATTTTGTGAAAGAAAGTGAAAGTGAAAGTGAAACTTAATTTACAAATTGCTACATAAAACACACTAGATGCCATATTTCGCTACAAAAATTGTTAAGGAACACCAGCGAATATTGCTGAACACTTGGTGAGTTGCATATTCTTGAAAACAAATGTTTAAGGTGATTTTAAGAACAGAGTTGCAGTTGCCCATAGACGGCCATTCTAAAGCTGGTTGAGATCAAATCCAAATCAGCCAAATAACAGAGACTGCAGCAAACATGAAATAAACGGCGAGGGGGACTCTAAAACATTGCAGACCACTCAGAAAATGGCCTTAATGTTCAAAAAAGTGGACTTCTCCTTTAAACGCTGTATTGAATTAGTAGCATGCTGTTTACTGTGAGGTGGAACTATCCCCTTACATTTCCACATGTGTGCCTGTCATATCCACAGGTCCTGACTGGTGACCTCGGCGGAAACTCCAAGTGTTCAGAGTTCACAGCAGAGATCTGCCGAAGAGTGCAGGACATGGACTGAAGACACACGTCAGCCCATTCCCAATAATTATAATAATAATTACACACATGAAAGACGAATCCCTTCCTTGTCACCAAGAGGAAAACCAACAGAAAAAAAAGAAAAACAAAACAATCTATCTCATCTTCGTATCATTCTCATATCTCTGCGCACAATTCTACTATCTTAAATGTACATGTGTATGTAACTGAGATCGATATATAACTCCAGTGGGGTTACAGCCCTAAATGTTTTATTTTGTTTTTCCACCACTCGACAAAAAGCACTGTCTTAAAAAAGAAAAAAAAGAAAAAGTAACTCCTGTCCTATGGTTCTGTGTTTGTGAGATGAGTTTTATGCTGCATAATCTAAAAATGGTTTATTTATTTACTGGATTCAGCCCAGAGTCTGGTACATTTTAACATATTGTTGCCTGCCTGACTAATGGCAGAGTGCAAAGTTGTCCGGTTTCAAATTTGCAATACATTAAAAAAAAGTTACTGATATTTTCAATCAAATGGGTCTGTTTTCTTGCCGTAGAAAGGGAAAACGGTTCGCAAACAATAGAGCATCTGCATGTCAATGATTTCACGTTAATAACTAGACTGCACTCTCACAGAAAATGCCAAACAAAAGTGAGCTTTTTGTGCCAGAGGTTTTCAGTTTTAGAAAAAAATACCATGCATGCTAACCTTTTTAATATTAATAGCTACTGTGGTAACCTTTTTCTCATACATTCTGGACGGCCGTTTCGGTGTGTTCTGATACACTGTCGGTCACTGCCAGTAACTGTACTGGTCAGTGCCTATTAAATAGACCTGTGATCTCATGGGCAAATGCCTTCCACTCTTCATCAGAGGTACTCATTCATGATGGTGGATCTATTATTGTCATCAGAGTTGCATCAAATATATTTACACGAGAAAATCACAACGAAACACTCGTCCATCCCGTTTGTCTATTGCAGGGCTATTCTCTGAAACGTTTACTGATGATCACACTGTGTAGAGTACAGACACAAAACATACAACAGTGAAGTGTGGAACAGATATATTCCAGTTAAAATCCCTTGGACAACCAGTGTGTGACACCAGTGTGTTCGGTTGCTGTATCTAATATGTGGTTGTCAGTAGTCCTATGAAGTAAGGCACTTGGTTAGAAGATGGTTGTCATCGCCTGGTGTCTTCTGTAGACCTAGAGTGCGTTACAATATGTGACCTTGCCTCCTCCACTTGTGCTTGTCTCCTCGTTCTGCCTCCTGGCCCCCCCTCCGTGGAGAAAACGATAAAGTTTCCCAGCTGTCAAGCTTGCCACAACAACTTTTGAGGGACTGTTTTTCATTCACCATCCCGATTGCAAATGAGAAAAAAAGACTCTACAATTGAGCTTTTGCAAGATATTGAAATATAATGCTGTTGTCAGTGATGTCATCATGACCTATTATTTCCTGGTACGAGGAGAAAAGCACAAGTGAAGGAGGCAAGGTCACATATTGTAAAGCACTCCTAATCTCATAGCTGGTCCATGAGTCCGATTAGAGGAGTTTGTTGCGGGGGGTCCAGGAGATGAGATGCTGAGCCACACTCCTGCCTGCCGCGGCTGCTGGGTTTCACTCTTTGTAGAAGTTGTCAATCTCACTCTGGTACATCTTCAAGACAACAGGGCGGCGTAGTTTCATGGTTGGGCCTAGAAAGAACAGGGGGTCAAACAAAGCTCACTTTCTGATCATTGTCCAACAACAAATGAGTTCAAAACACCTTTCAACATTCACTTAGTTTTCTGAGACTTATCAAACAACAAGTTGGTTCAAGACCTTCCAACATTCATCGGCCCTGAGTGGAATAATTCATTAACTATTCTGTAATAAAGACCATTCCCAAGTCATTCATTCGTTTGACTAATAACGTGATGGTATGAAGAAAAGCTTTAAACAACACTTAAAAGTGGAAGTGGGACGAACATCCACATCTAATCCAAACACCCTAGTCAGCATTTGTTCAGAATCCCATTACTTGGAAGTCTGTGTCAGCATGCCCGGCTTTTTTTCTTGGTTAAAAAGAGAAAAACGCGCACATCTGTCTCAAAAGGATTGGGTGCAGGACCAGCAAAAAATACCATGAAAAACTGAAAGAAAAGTCAGCGACACCAAGCTCCCGTTGCTCTTATTTAATGTGACGTTTCGGGCAGCATGCCCTTCATCAGACCTGATTAAAGGCATGCTGCCCGAAATGTCAAGTTAAAAAAGAGCAACGGGAGCTTGGTGTCGCGGACTTTTCTTTCAGTTTTTCTGCTTTTTTCTTGGAACAACAATAGCTAGCACAGAGACATGGCAGGATCACAATGGCTAAAAAGAAATCATTATTACCTACACTAGCTCTCCTCCAGAGGAATAAGCACCAAATAATAGACAAAATAGAAAAACATTTGTAATAGCCCTTCCATAGATCCATAGTAAAAACATTTTTTTAAAAGAAAATAACTTCTAATGCTTATGTCCTTCTCGCTGAGTTCTCCTGCAGTGATTGAGAAATCTTCCTGGCACTATGCCAAGCAGCCCCAGTTTGGTACCCTGGGGTGGATTCCCAGTGAGGCAACTCTATAGCCTGGCGCGCCATCCTACGTACTTCCGCCAAGACACTTGGCTCCGCACTACGTCTGGTACCTGTCTTCTGTGGAGCGATGTTGACCGGTAGGATTTTCACCGGTTTTCTGACAAACGGTCCTACATTGTAATTTTATCCTACGGTAGGATGTTCAGTCAGACATGTCTGTTAAACACTCCTACATCGCCATAGATAGACGTCAGACATGTTTGTCCAACAACTTATAAGTTAAATCCTGATTTTTCCGAAAATGTCCTTCCTTCTTCCTGCTTCCTGCAATCGCGTCAGATCAAACAAAGTCCAGACCATGAATACGAAATGCAAATGGTAGTATTATGGCAGTGTTTCCCAAACAGGGGTACATGCATCACTAGGGGTACGTGAGCACACTGAAGGGGGTACTTGGAAAAATGTCATTTTTACAAATGCATGGAGCATGGTCACACTTAAATAGAAAAAACGATGTAAAACACAAGTTAGGGGGTACTCGTGGCACAACAAAAAGGCTCAGGGGGTACATGAGACAAAAAAGGTTGGGAAACAATGTGCTATGGGATGGTCTGGACCAGGCTAGCAACTCTACTCCCCTTCACTCAAACATTGACGATAACTTCTAGCACTTCTTATTTCCTCACAAGCTTGAGCTCTCCTGTCTGATTCTTTGGTGTACTGTAGCAGTCGAGGCCCCAATTTTTAGAAACCCCAGCGGGCCCTGGGATTAAGTCGCAGTCAGGCAACTCTACTCCACTTCACTACAACATTGATAATAAGTGCGATCAGAGTGTGTGTATTACACTTAGTGGGAGCTTATATCCAAAGCTACTTACAGTTATTGAAGTACAGGGTATTGGTTACAGTCCCTGGAGCAGTGTGGGGTTAGGTGCCTTGCTCAAGGGCACCTCAGCCATGGAGTGAGATAGGGAGTGGAAGGGTGGGGTTTGAACCTGTGCAGCATTTGAGACACGGCCTGTAACTCTTGTCATGTCCTCACCAAGCTCTCCTCCTGTGATGGAGAAGTCTCTGGGCAGTATGGTCCACTTCTGTATGCGCTGGGCGTTGGAGGTGGCCCTGGCGTTGACCCGGCCGATGGCCTCCTGAATGGCCTGGTACACGGCCTTGTCCCGGCCGCCGATGATGTCGGAGACGCGGGTGGCCTGGCTGCCCAGCGCCTGGCAGAACTCCACCACCTCCAGGCTCAGCTCATCCGTCGGCTCCATGGTCTCCGTATTGCTCAGGCACTGGAATGGAGCAATTACTATATGTTAGTGTGGTAACACTTTATTTCAGGGATACATCTATAAGCACTAATACAATGTTAATGCCTGCATAAGTAACTTGTAAGGCATGTACTAAGCAAACGCTAAGGCCTACTAGGTCCTTACTAAGGTTAAATTGGTAATAAATCCCTTATTGTGCATGAACAAGACATTTGCGAATACATGCCTAACAAATGTTTGATTTTGCTTTGTACATGCCTTACAAGTTACTTATATAGGCACATTGTATGTATTAGTGCTAATAGATGTATCCCTAAAATAAAGTGTTTCCGTTATTATTATATACACATATATATTGTGTGTGTGTGTGTGTGTGTGTGAGAGAATTGTGTGTGTGTGAAATTGCTTTGTCTACATATTGGCAAAACTGGCTCTGGTTATAATGAAGGTGTTATATTATACGGTTCATGTTTCTCTTTCTATCTTCTTGTGGGCTCCATGCTCTCCGTGTTGCGCAGGCACTGAAACGGAGCAACAATGAACAAATCGTGCCAGTCTAAGGGTAGGATGTAGGAACATCACAAGCACTGCTGAAACAGCATAACAACAAAAAAAAACTATGGCAGTTTGTGACTCAGTTTATAGTCATCATAGAGCCCATCGTCCCAGTGCAGGGCCAGTTCAAGGTATTTGGGGGACCGTAAAGAAACTTCGGGTTCCCTTTTTCCTCATCAAAACTTAGTGAGGGCCCCCCTCCAGAGAGATTTTGATAGACGAATCATTGCACTTTCTGGTCATTAAATTCAATGAAATGCTGTCACACTCAAGTTGTTGTCATTGCTGTCATTTGAATACAGCTACGTAACCAAGTCATTATCAGGGGGCTCCCTGTTGAGCTGGGGGCCCCAAGCAAACACATAGGAGCTGGGTAATCACGCTGGCAGAACACTAGAGAACTCTAACCCTTAAAGGGACACTGTCCTATTTTTGGAAATAAGCTTATTTTAGCCGCGAGCTGATGTCAACCGCTAGCATGGAGGTAAAATGTGCACTGCCATACCCAGAGAACGGTTGAAAGTACAGGAGAATGGTAAAACCCTATTATTTAACTCAAAGGGAGGTGTAAAATAAGCTTATTTCCAAAAATGGGACAGTATCACTTTAAAGGGGTATGCCACTATTTTGGGGCTTAATACAGTTAAAATCGTTGGCTGTGGTTTATAAAGATGGTAAAGTGTCTTATTTTTCATGTGAAGCGTTGTCTTGCTTTAAGACAAGTTAAAAGAGGGAGTATGTCGCTAAGCTAGTGAAAGTCAATACATCCATGTAGCATTGCTACATGCTACACGGATCCATTGACTTTCACTAGCTTAGCGACATGCTCCCTCTTTTAACTTGTCTTAAAACAAGACAACGGCTTACATGAAAAATAAGACACTTTACCACCTATATAAACCCTGGCCAATGACTTTAAGTGTATTAAGCCCCTAAATAGTGGCATACCCCTTTAAGAGAAATGTAGGCGGTACAGAACTGGAGCCAGTTTTGCGAGATTGGGCGGTTACCCGCCCAATTGGGCTACTTGGGATGGCCGTCTGCGGGTAAAAATGGGGGAAAATTGGCCATTTGGCGTTTTTTTTTTCTCCTGCAGTTTGTGCCCATAGAAATCAATGCAATTTGTTGAAACTGGGTGGAATTTAGCGCATTTTGGCGGTTTTTGATAACCTTTTGGGCGGGATTTGATAAGACACATCTGGCAACACTGACTGGAGCCCACAGAGACATGGACCTGAAGTGCTGCAGCCTATGTGTCATAAAACCATGGTACCTAGTATAAACACTAGGACAGTGCAAAGCAGTGATACACGTTGGCAAGTGCAAAGCCTTCATCTCTCATTTCGTTCTTTTGTCAGCGTTCAGGTCAACGGCTCACTACCGGCCAGGCTGTTTCTATGGTAACTGCAGTCGTGGCCAAAATGCTGAGAGATTTGGTCTTTGGATCAGAGGGCTGCCTGCAAGTTTGTTATCCCAGCCTTACCTGTAGAAAGGATGCGTATACACCTTCACCCATAGCTGAAGTGTGCAGCTGGAGTAAGACTCCTAACTTCACATTGCTCTTGGGACTGTAATGTTTATCCAGTAATATCACTATATTGCTATGTTACACTACACTGAGTGAAATGTAATGTAACTGTAGCACATACACCTCAAAGTTATAATGAGATTTTGTGCTGCGCTGTGATTCAGTGCACTAAGGCGCTCAATCACAAACTTGCATGCTTATAGGTACACAGTTCTGAGTCCAACCTCAGTCATTTCCCAACACTACCCCATCTCGCTCTCTTTTTCACTCTGTTCTTGTCATCATCTTCATTGTCCTATCCATAAACATTCAAGGTATGATGCTCCTATGCACAGTCAGTTTCCAGGTGCTGTGGTGAAGTGCAGTCCATAAGCACATAAGCAATCAAGAGAATAGGAGTCCTATTATAGGACAATTATTGCACACTCGTGGATTTTGCTCTTTTAAATAAAAATAATAAAAAATATTTTTTTTTAAAATGACCTTCAAGGTGAGCAGCATGGACAGGAACTTCCTCTTGTCTCCGATGAGCATGGCGTTGCTAATGATGGGCAATTCCTGCTTCATGGCCTCCTCGATGGGCACCGGGGGGATGTTCTCACCACCCGCCGTGATGATGAGCTCTGCACGCATGAGTGAACACATTACGCACATAGCCAGGAGGGAGGAGAGACAAAGAGATGATTGAGGCATGCCATGAGGCACGAAGCCCTAGTTCCCAGAGATGGTTGATAGATAGACTCTGTTCTTCCTGTATACATACAGTGAGTGTACTGTGTAGTCTTTTGTATTTCGTCGCTGTGCGGCAAAAACCTTGCATCGCCACTTGTATTGTATTATTTAAAAATATATTTACAATCACTGTGTTCCAAATAAATAGATTTCATCATTAAAGCTGTTTTTAGATAATTGATAATACATTATATTCTCATGGAGACTGACCAATGCTACTGATTCATATTTAAAAAGTAAGTAAAGAAAGAGTGAAAAGACAAGAAATAATAGTTACGAGGTTTCTGCTGGACAGTGATGATTTGATTAGTATCTGACTGTTTACCTTTGATCCTTCCTGTGACGAAGAGGAAGCCCTCGGCGTCCATCTTGCCCAGGTCACCTGACCGCAGCCAGCCCTGCTCGTCCAGGGCCTCCCTGGTCTTGTCCTCCATGTTCAGATAGCCCATGAAGACGTTGCGGCCCCAGAAACACACCTCCCCGGTCCCGTCAGCGTCCACGTCGGCCAGCTTCGCTTTGCAGCCTGGGACCACTTTACCACAGCTGAAATCATATTTCATATATACTACATATCACAATACAGTATGACATTCAATGTATCATATCAGTCACATAGACGTTCAACATACATTCAATATATATTCAGTCATGTAAAGTGAATATATCATTACATTCAATATACATATCAAAGATGAAAAAAATATATTGCTGTGTGCACCCGAAAAAGGACTGTATGATAGGGGCTGGATCAGGTATACAACAAACACCACAGGCTGTCCGGCCAGAACAGTATGAAGATGTCCAATGAAGTCAGACACACACAGATGTGAAGGCAAGCCGTGAAAACCGTGATTTTATCTCAAAGACGCACGGCAAGAGTACATGAGTGGACGCTGGGATCCTGAAACGTCCAAGATGATGAGAAAGATGGATCCCAAGTGTGCATGGAGTCCCCGTCCGATGAGTGGTCTGTGGTGACCTCTTGTCCTGGCCCTATATGCTCCCAGCAGCACAGCAGGGTGCCGAGCCAGGGGTGTTACCAGCAGGCCAGGACCCACCTCTGGAGCCGGAAGGTCTGCTTGCTGGGCCAATCACTGCCTACCCACACACTCGGTGCATGACGGAAAAGTACCGGGTCTGTAGGTCAGTGAAAGGGGTCTGTATGTCAGTAGCAGGGGGAGCGCCTGTTGCCGAGGGCCCCTAGCAACCCACTATAGGGCCACGAACGGAAATCACAGAGTGCACAGGTCAGGCAGAGGAGAGTAGTAGAAAGAGGGGGGGGACAGGTAGCCCACCAGCAACGGGGGATGGGCAACCTGCTAAGAGCAGTGAGGAGATGCCTGGCTGTTGAGGGCTCAGGGGACTCAGGGCTCACATTCTTAACAAAAGACATATACAGTAGGACAGTAGATTTGATACATGGAGGTACTGGGGTGGGCTTATCATGGTGGTCTGTTGGTTTGAAAGTCCATGATTTGGTAACTGTAGCCAGGGCATAATTGTTCTGCCCCATGATGTCTGATGATTTGGAGACACCACCGCATTGTTGTTAAGAAGATGGAAGTGGAAGTCTTGCTTGCTGGGTGCTCAGCTCACCTGGGTAACTTGTAACCCCTGGCTCCCGACATGAAGTGTGGCCCCGTGCTCTCGCTCATGCCGTAGGCCTCGTACATCCTGATGTTCAGGCCCAGGAAGAACTGCATCGTCTCGCTGCCGATGGGGGCGGCGCCCGAGAAGAACTTCTGGCAGCAGGAGAAGCCCAGCTCCGCCCTCAGCTTCTCCAGGACCAGGCCGTCGGCCAGCGCAAAGAGGAACGGCTTCTCCCCATCCCTCACAAACAACAAGATTACATTACATTATATAAGATGAGATAAGATAAGATAAGATAAGATAAGATAAGATAAGATAAGGTAAGATAAGCCTTTATTGTCTCTACAAGAGAGATATTTTGCTTGGGCATGTGCGTGTGATATAGTACCAAAAAGAAAAACAGTATAGTACAGTAGACAGACAAATAATACGCATGTACACTAAACAAGAAAACATGTAAACAAGTGAACATGTAAACAGACAGCTGTTATTCGTATCCTACCTCATCATGGCCAATCATCACAACATTCGTCCAGAATACTGCAACCAAATATATTGCACACAACCATATTGCACAGACCCCTATCAATTATATCACATTACATTGGCATTCGGTAGCTGTGGCTCAATGATTAGAGCGCTGGCCTTTAACCCGTTTTATCCTACGTCCTTTTTAGGAAAGGGTGCCCGCTGCCTATTAAATCCTAAGCATCTCAACCTCCAAAGCACATACAAACATAAGTAGAAATAAGAAATAAAGAAATAAGAAATAAGTTGCATTTAAAAGCTAGGACCCTCGTTTTGCATTAGAATGTGTTCAGTCAGCTCTAACATACCTACATCTTTAATAAAAAAAATTAAAAAAACCTCCTCAAATCTCAAGAACCTGAATGCAACGTATATGTGTCTCCGGGCTACAATGGGTTAAATCAGAGGGTACATATTCTAATCCCACCCCTAGTGGTGAATTTGAGGAAGACAGAGAGGTCGAAACGTCATTGCCATTGAATGAATGAATTAAAAGAAGACAAAATAACTTCCCACCCCTAACCAGAACCTTCATCCCATGGCTGAACTGCCTCCCTGAGCAAGGCATTGTAGTACCTAACCCCACACTGCAATAGTACCTAACCCCACACTGCAATAGTACCTAACCCCACACTGCAAAACTGACTGAACTGCCTCCCTGAGCAAGGCATTGTAGTACCTAACCCCACACTGCAAAGCTGACTCACTTGTTGGCACACCTTTGGTTGGCCTCCTGGCTCACTGACATGGCCCAGGCCACGATCTTCTTCTTCATGTAGCCACACTGGGCGATGCCCTCTTTGATCTTCTCCATCATCTTCTCCCAGACGCGGGGCACGCCCATGTGGGACGAGGGCCTCACTTCCCTTATGGTGGTCACTAAACTGCCCTAGATTGACACAGAGTACAGTAGAGTAGAGTAGAGTGGAGGGGGACAGGTCTTTTCATCGAATGCATTCTTCCGAGGGGACCATTCGTTTGAAACGTGGGAACATTCGTATAAGCCATGGGATGTTCCGTCTACCGCAAAGACCTACGAAACATCCTTAAATTTGAACTAAACATCCTTAGGTTTGAACTAGGTTTGAACATCGAGTAGAGAAATTGAAGGTGCACTTCACATTAGACAGCTCAAACATGGTGTTGTACTCATACATACATACATACATACATAAAATCAGACCTTCATACATTTATGCATACTTTCATACAAACAAGCATTAAGTCACAATGGTGCAAAACGGGTCCTGATAAGGTCCCTAGGTAGTCAAGTAGATTCAATTGACCAAAAGGTTTGTCCAGTATGTATGGCATAGATGTGAACACTGGATATGGGCACATTAGGACATATTCTCAGTGTTGTAGTGGTTAATAGCTGAAACATGTACTGTATGATTTGGCTTGACTTGATGTCAAGACATCATCTGATGTATTTGTTCACTTTCGTTTTCTTTTATCCTTAGTGGAAATCAATCAAGTCATAATGATTTTGTTTTAACAGATACATTCTAAATAAATTCCAACTTTGTGAATAAAAATCTTGCAGCAACAACAACATCATTGGTTGCGTAGAAAAGATGTGTAAAACTGAAAACTAAAGATGTGCTGCGTGCGTCCAATCCTGTACCTTCAGAGCGTCTGGCTGTGCGAAGTAGACCAGCTCTCCCCAGTGGATGCCGGTCCACAGGTCGTAGATCTGGGCTGCGATGTGGCTGAGGGGCAGGTAGCTGACCAGGGACTCTTGTCGCGTGTCCGCAGGGGTCATGTCTCCTGCTCGGCTGGCGTGGATGGCCGTCCAGGTGATCTAAGGAGCGTCACCACAACAACATGGAGCTGTAGCTAGTAGTGGTGTCACCACAACAACATGGAGCTGTAGCTAGTAGTGGTGTCACCACAACAACATGGAGCTGTAGCTAGTAGTGGTGTCACCACAACAACATGGAGCTGTAGCTAGTAGTGGTGTCACCACAACAACATGGAGCTGTAGCTAGTAGTGGTGTCACCACAACAACATGGAGCTGTAGCTAGTAGTGGCGTCACCACAACAACATGGAGCTGTAGCTAGTAGTGGCGTCACCACAACAACATGGAGCTGTAGCTAGTAGTGGTGTCAACAATGATCGATTCAGCGATCCAATCCAATGCGGGGCAGTGCCAATCCATAAACATTTTAAACAGCAGCAGTGACGGGGGTGCTGTGACGTAGTGAGCTAAATACACCTGAGAATATATACGGGCTGCAGACCCAGGTTGGAGACCGGCCTGCCAGGGTCATTTCCCAACCTTACCCCATCTCTCTCTCTTTTATGGGGAGCCAGGTTCGAATCCAACCTAGATCATTTCCCAACCCTACCCCATCTCTCTCTTTTATTGGGAGCCCGGCCTGCCATGGTCCTTTCCCAACCTTACCCCATCTCTCTCTCTCTTATGGGGAGCCAGGTTCGAATCCAACCTAGATCATTTCTAGTGGTGTGGATTGGCACTGCCCTCACGATCCGATTCGATCACAATTCGGGAGGTAGCGATTCGATTCGATTCTATGCAATCCGATCCGATCCGATTCAATTCTACAATGCATTGCAATGCATTACATTTCTACTGAAAGCAAAGCAAATGCTTAATCAGTCATGATGAGGCAATAGCAACAATTTATTGGCTGTTTTCTGTATCGGTCTGTTTTAGTCTGAATCAGTCTTGCAATGTTTTGAATTGCTTTTATTTAATTTAACATTCATTTGCTCCTGAAAATTTCCATGGAAATAATTGAAACTTAAAAAAATTGCCGGATCGATTCTGTAACTTGCCGGATCGATTCTGGATCGTCCATGCCCCGCATTGGATTGCATCACCAAATCGATCATTGCTGACACCACTAGTAGTTAGTGGCCCAGTCGTGGCTCAGTTGGCTGGGCACTGCACTACCACACCGGCGATGACCTGTGTCCGATTCCGCCCCAGGTCATTTGCTGAACCTTCCCCATCTCTCTCTCTCTCTCTCCGTGAATTTCCTGTCTCACTCTAACTGTCCTGTCACCATACAAGGCAAAAAGCCCAAAAAATATCTTTAAAAAAAACATGTAGCTTAGCACCACAATTTCCCTATCGTCTTTGTTCTCAATCCCTGTCACTGTCAAAAATTATATTGGCATCTGTGCATTGTTTTTGTTTTTGTAAATAGTTTGTGGGTGTGGGCAACCTGAGTGAGACCTTGGGAGAAGGACCAATAGCCTAATGCAATGGTGCATAGGCCTACACCTGCTGAATCAAGGCCTCAGATAATTAGGCTCTTCTCTCCATTCCACTCATGGACTCTGATGAAGATGGTCTAACCATCGAAACGTTAGTCATGTTGTGCACTTGAATAAAAAACACAAAGAATTACATCTGTGCTGCTCCGGTGTTGTCCTTCAAGTGAAGATTTCCTGCCTCTCTCCCGTCGATGCACCAGATGATAAAGCAGAAGCGCGAGGAACTACCCTTTTGTGTAATGTAATGTAATGTAAAAGGGGGTCACTCACATTGTCGTGGCTGAGCATGACGCCTTTGGGCATGCCCGTCGTGCCGGATGTGTAAATAAGAACACAGCACTGATTGGGTCTCTGGCTGTCGATGATGTCATCGAGTTCTTTATCGGGCACATTCAATCCAAGGTCCAGAAACTCCTCCCACTGGCAGAAAGTAAAAGAATGCTGTTAAAAGGGTTTGTTTGTGTGTGTGTGTGTGTGTGTGTGTGTGTGTGTGTGTGTGTGTGTGTGTGTGTGTGTGTGTGTGTGTGTGTGTGTGTGTGTGTGTGTGTGAGTGTGCATTTGTGTGTGTGATAGACAGAGAGAGAGAAAGCGAGAGAGCGAGTGTGTGCGTTCATGCGTGCATGCATGCATGTGTGTGTGTGTAAACACTGCCACGTTAATCATGTTGTTGACAGGATAAGATTAGACACAAAGTGTTGTGTTAAAGATTCACCGAGTAGAGATTGGGCAGGTTCTTCTGTGGAGGCTCAGAGTACTGCACTATGGCTTTCAAATCAGGCAGCTGGTCCTTTATCTACAAAACACAATGAGAAAAAGAACAAGTAAAGAGTCCATTTAATATTGCAGAGTCCCATAAACTAGGACTTCGCAAAAGGGCTGTGATGTGAAGGACAGGCTAATTAACAAGGATAGATTACTGTGAACGGGCCTACAGGGTCAAGGCCCAGGGGCCCAAGAGTTAAGTACATACTGGGGATGGCCAGGACCGAATTACTGCACAGGCTAGATATGGCTGCAGCCTAGGGGGCCCCACCTGCCAGGGGGCCCCTGATTGGGCGAAAGTGAAAAAATGTAGAATTGTGACAAGATGCAATATTAAAAATATATCTGTTGTGTGTCGTACAATTGATAAACATGCTATCATTCATTCCTATTTCATAATTATGTAGCCTAGGGGCCCCAGGCCATCTTAATCCGGCCCTGTGAACGGGCCTACTTAGCCAAGGCCCAGAGGCCCAAGAGTTAAGGGGGCCCTGAAGCCCACGGCATATTTCCATTGTCAAGTTGCACTTAAATTACACTTTTAACAACTGAATGTTCTCATTTTTTTCTTGGGACAACCCCCTCAAACCCCTAAGATCATAGTAGACTCTCACATCTGGACTGAAATCCTGAATCGTTTCGCTAACTAGTGACACACATTCTTTTGGGCTGGCTCAGGGGCCCATGGAAGTTGGAACCATAATGCATCCCTGCTAATTGACCTTCCGTGTTGTTACCTGTAGGATTTTGTCCAGTTGCTTTTGGTTTTCCACTACTATTATGTCGGCTCTGGCATCACTGGCCACAAAGTGGCAAGCCTCAGGAGAATTAGTGGCGTAAATCCCTGTCATAATGCCCCTGCACAACAGAAGACAAGTGGGCACAGGATATTTCAGATAAGACAGCGTTTTCTTTTTTTTCAAAAAACAATTTTCTTTAGTGTCATGTTATGTTTATGTATGTACAGCTATGCTATGTTATTATGCTATATTATTATGTTGTTGTGTTATTTTGGTGTTGCATTGTGTTGTTTTCTGTGAGCAGGTAGAGTTGGTTTACTCCTTTAGCAAAGTGCAGCTCACCCAGCAAGGATGGCCCCGATGGCAGAGATGAACCACTCGGCCGAGTTGAAGCCCAGAATGCCAACGCTATGGAAACGCTGCAGACCCAGCTGTAGGTAGAGTAGCAACAAAACATGCAGTGGATGTAAACACATACTGTATTTAAAGGTACACTGTGCAAGAAATGGTCAAAAAGGGTACTGCAACTATGCTGCTCATTGAAACTGGGCTGCCTATTGCCAAATTTGATCTTTTCATGAAAGTTTACCGAGTAATAAACTAATATTTTCTATCATGGCCCAAGTACAATCATTTTTGAAGCTAAAAATGGCTATTTCTGGAAATTCAAAATGGCGGACCATGGAGAAGATCCCCCTTTTCATGTAAGAAAAGTGCAATTTTTTCAGTCATAATGAATATTTATTATTTTAAGGTGGTGGTAAGTATTCATGAAAAAGGTAACATTAGTGAATGCGCAGCATGGATTCTGGAAATAAACAACTAAAAATCTCACACAGTGTCCCTTTAAACACACAGATGGGTTAGGAAATGAACACATTTGTGATAACCAACCCTTAAAAACCGTATTAATACAGATAAATGTGAAATGTCATAACCAGGTAGAGGCCACCCACCACCATGGCAATACTCCAGGCCCAGTTGCAGGGAGCAACAAAACATGTAGTGTATACAATAAACGCATAAACAGTAAACAGAAGGTTACAAAATATATACATTGGTGATCAATAAAGAACAGCCCTGAAATTATAAAAGCGATTATGAAAGATCCTTTAAACACTTCTTTAACCCCTTTGCCTGTGTTTATAACCTTATTGTCACCAAAACTGTAATGACCAAGTCTAATCTAATAGGCCTACGTAGCCTCTTACTGCAGATGGGGTCGCCGGTGGGCCTATTTACTATTTGCTGAAAACACTACCAATAGCTACATTATAACGACATTGCTGTGACAGTACCAAGACCCTTAAGTAACAGATTAACAGATTAAAACAGATTTTGTTGACAGTAAGGTTATGACATAGGCTCTGCGCTAAGGGGTTAAGGCTTTTGGTTATGTCGTAGCAATGTTGTTATGACGTGAGTGTTTTCCGCCAAAATGGGCCAGCCGGCGGGCGAATGATGTGAAATGCCATAGCAAGGTAGACTCCCACCGTCATCTCATACCTTGAGGAAGCTCTTGGCGGCCTTTCGGGCGCCCTGGTAGTATTCGCAAAAGGTCATCTTCTCCCATTTGTCCTGCTTCTTGGTGGCCAGGGCAAACAGGCCACCGTACCTCTGCACGGAGGCCAGGAACATCTGGTGGACGGTGACGGGCTCCTCGGTGCAGTCCTCGTCTATCCGCAGCAGGACGGAACCAGCTGCCTCTGTGGTCCAGAGACACTGCGCAGGGGCCAGGACGACACGGGCCAAAACCTCCTCCACACTCCTCCTCTGGGACTCTGTAGGGAACACTCGTGTGAGTGCAGTGGTGTAGTCAGAGATTCTTTAAGTATATAGTCTCTCTACTCTCTCTGGTGTAGTCTTCTTTTTTATGGTTGGGTATACTGTATATTTGAGCATTTTTTGAAGTGGGTATATTGTATATATTTGTGCCATTCAAAATAATGGATCAATCAATTTTAAGTGGGTATACTGAAATCCCTGAAATTTAAGAGTGGGTATACTCCGTATACCCGCGTTCTATGTAGACTACACCACTGTGTGAGTGACTTGTTTATTGTAATGATGTGTAAGAGTTCAGATGCAAAACCCCCCAAGTGCTTTTTCAGAAAATAATCTTAATTCATTTTTATTTAATACAAAGCTATACAAAATTGCATATTTTTTTTTATTTTACTTATGTAATATAAGTATTTATATGTATTATCAAGTACATGAATGTAAACCAAACCAACAACGTGGTTCTCTAAAAATATAGAAGTGCAGGTCTTCAGAAATGGAGTTAGGGGGTTTTGCATCTGAACTCTTCGTATGTTCACATGTGTTTGGTGTTGTATGTCCTGCCAGGGACTGCGGATGTAAATTGGCCTGAGGCCAACTCTGGTGCAATGCATGGAATGACAACATTTATGCTTTAATACTTTGCACATTAATATTACTTTATTATACATTATTACAAGGTGCTGGTAAGGGTGGGATTTAAACCTGCGACCCTCTGATCTAAAGGCCAGCGCTCTAACCATTCATCCATGGCTGCCCATACAGTTGTACAATAATGACAGTGGTATAATATTGATTTTGAATTGAATTGAATTGAGGTGTGTTGATTAGACCTGTATTCATTTTTAAAAAGTCATCCAGGGTTTCCCCCAGCACTTTATTGCTAAGGCAACCACCTTGACAATAAACACCAATCACCTTGACTAAGTCCGCTGAAAAGATAAAGATTTGATGCTGTGAATGTAATAATTTCTAAAGTTTCTTTGACAAAAAAATATACTTTTAGCACCCCACCACCTTGACTAACAAACATTCTGTGGGAAACACTGGTCATCGCATCTAGAAGTATCAAACGGTGTGGAATGGGCAGGGCAGAAGGGAAGACTAAGGGGTCTTGGCAAAAACTGTTTCATTTCTTTCTTTATTTTGCCTTTAACCAGGGAAACCAAATCACATGGAGATAAATATCACATTTTCTGATGTTGTACACATGCAGTGGGATAACTAAATGCACAATGTCATTGAAAACACATTCCTAAAAGATACATAATTTGTTTCCTCTTGATAAGCACTTTTGTCTTACCTGGATTACTCCACTTTACAGTATATAAAAGAGACCCTTTCTGTCTTTTGGGAATGCACTATTTGTTTACATTTTGTGAATGACTACAACTTAACAGCAGTTATTTTTAAAGACCTCGTCATAAATCTCTGAAACATTACACTGTGATTTACTAATCGACACACAGGGTAGTGTCTGATGGCCATCTCCAGAATACTGTAGGTATATTCTCTACGCAGTGCACTATGGCAGAATATTTCGGACCATTCAGATTCAGCTATGGCCCACAATACAGAGGCTTGGCCCAGCCTTGTGTCCTACTCACGAGACGCATCCTGATTCTCTCCCTCTTTCCTGGGGTCCGACATAGAACCCAGTGGCAGGGAATCCAGCCTGAAAGACACAGATTAGGATAGAGAGACAGAGTGATAAAGGAGATGGATAAACTGAGTGAGAAAGAGAAAGAGAGAGAAAAGAGAGAGTGAGAGAGAAAAACAAAAGAGAGAGAGAGACAAAAGGAGAGGAAGGGGTTCTTCAGAGGACACTGAACTCAACCTGCCCTCCATGAAGCGGTGGGGCTAGAGGCAGAGGCAGAGGCAGTTAGCCGGCAGCACTGACCAGATCACATGGCTCTGGCGGCCGGTGTTATTGTCAACACACACAATGTCCGACTTTTCGAACTCCCTAGCCAGAAAGCCCCCAGTGGCTTTGTTAGCCCCGAGAGGAGCAAATAGAAGCCCGGAGAACAGGTCGTTCCCATACGCCAGGCCAGCATGGGAAAGTCTCTCTCTCTCTCTCTCTCTCTCTCTCTCTCTCTCTCTCTCTTTCTCTCTCTCTCTTTCCCCCTCTCTCTCTCTCTCTCTCTCTCTCTCTCTCTTTTCCTCTCTCTCTTTCTCTCTCTCCCCCCTCTTAGAAACCAAGTAGCCTAAAATGTGGGTGAAAGGCAACGACCGGCACACTTGAAAGGCAAGTGCACGCATTTCTGAATATTCAGAGGGCCGTAACTACGTTCATTCATTCTTTCAGGAATAAGACGGTCGGTCTTGTGATGCTGGCCTCCACTGATGGGGGAAAAAAGTCAGCAGGACATCTATAGAGCTGGCAGCCAAATTGATTTTTCAGTTCCGATCCTCATTCTGATGCTGAGGGTGGTGTGTTGGCAAAGACAAATAGCACAACAAAGGTGACAGCACTCTTTGATTCAACTGGATGCACACTGTTTGAAGGTTTGCCACATTTTTCTTTAAACGTTTTTAGACACTCAATGAAATCATACCGCACAACAGACAGCCATAAGATGACTAACTGACCAGATTTAGCCTAAATCACAAGCTCTGAGAGCACTTTGACACATCTTCTGATATTTTGTTTACATAATTCATTCATCAAGTAACACAAAAGTGACTCAACAGGAATCAAAACTTCCCTTGTGAGTCGGCCTAGTATGAGGACTTTCATTGGTATTTTGCACAATGACCACAGTAAGTAACCAAAAGCCTAACATGTGATACATCCTTAAAAGTGAGAGATCTAAAAGAGTCTGTAAAAGCAAAAGATACCACACCAGTGGCCACAGGTATTTCTGAACTGTCATCACCACTGGGGAATAATAGAATGAGTTGCAGGGTATGAATCCCTGGAACAAACACACAAACCCAAGACGTAACGTAAGCCAAGACAGATAACAATAAGTTCCTTACCGGTCTCTTTGCACCTCTCCATTCTCATGGATTTCTTCTTGCAAGTCTTCGGTTTGGGATGTTTCGCTGGCCATGCTGCCGGCTGCTGAAACGTGTGTGAGAGAGTGTGTGTGCGCCTCTCACTTTTCTTCCCAGGCCTTGGCACAATGAGGCACAGAGGGGTGCACAACACCACCACCACCACCACCACCAGCACCACATCACACCACCCCAGCCCTCCTCCTCTGAGTTTGGGGCTCCAGTGCGAGCTGCTGCCATAACTTCACAGATAAAAGGAACGTGAACTTCAAGGCTGTCTGAAATCAACAGAGCATAAGTGGAGCACAGAGCTGTGTCGAGCTGCTGCACTGTGTGTGAGTGTGTGTCTGTGTGTGTGCATGGTGCTTGCTTGCGTGAGGTTGGTAGACGCGTTTGGCTAATTCAAAGTTCACAGACAGTTTTATGGGTCTGTGTCTTTGAAAAAAAAAAAAAAAATCAGTGACGTGAACTGCATCTCAATGAGCACTGTGTCTTTTATATGCAAATGCAGATATTCAAACAAGTGGAGCTTGACAATTTATTTAGCAAAACAAAGACATTCCAACCACCTCAAAATGAGATTTCCTTCCTGCTGTAACAGCTTTATTGCACATGATCAAGATATTTTAAATATGCAGGCCGGTAATAATAGGATAATAATAATAATGATAGGCAGGCTAATAATAATAATAATAATAATAATAATAATAATAATAGTTGTTGTTATTTTTTATTGCATTTATTTTTTTAAATTGTACTTTTGTGTGCGTTTTATTTTTTGTGCTATTATGTCTGATTTTACTGATGTTTTAATGTAGGCTAGTAGGCCTACAGTGACCTTGACTGTTTAAAAATGGCCTTCCAAGTCAAATGTATCGTTATTATGCTATTATTATTATTATTAGCCGGTTATGATTATTATTATTGTTATTATTAATAATAAAGTTATTATTGTGAAATGAATAAAGATAATGTTTTCAATGTGGCATAGGAATTATGAAACTTTCTCTAGCAACTGTCATATTTTCATCCATCAGCTATGTCCACCATGCATCTCTAGGGCCTCTAGTGTGCAGCAGTGCATTAGAAGTAGCCCTGTCAAGCACGGCCACCCTGCGAAATTTCCGGCGTCATTGCTCAAGCTCCAGAAAGTTCTGTACCGTCGGAGCTTATATAAAGAGCTAGCCATGCCTTCCTCGTTTCATGTCCATCTGATGGAAGGAGTAGTAACGTCGTAACAACACGTCTACCGGCATTTGCAGAGAAAGGGACCCAGAGTGAGTAACATTTATTGTCAGGACTCAGGGTGCACGCAGAATGGGACAACAAGCCAAGCAACAGAATTGTGTTCAGAGAATTTTCAGTGAAACATTTTTGATACAAATGTCCATAGAATTCTAGACTTCTGTGCGTTTGAATGCGAGAACGCAAAAGCTTGCTACAGTAACTGTTAGCGTATTGTAGCCTTTTGATGTGTAAGCTAATGTTACAAAGATATGCGACAGGCATTTAAAGGTTGTCACTCTTTCAGTATAAATCAAGACCACCAGCACAAGGGTGAACGTATTTGTAATTTCGTTGTAAAGTAAAAATATTTCTCTGTTCTTTATCCCAAAGGTCGCACAAAGATGGTTCGAGAAACCGGTTTCTACGACCTTCTCGGAGTCAGCCCGAAAGCATCGCCAGATGAAATCAAGAAAGCCTACAGAAAGCTGGCACTGAAATACCATCCAGACAAGAACCCAAATGAAGGCGAAAGGGTAACTTTTGAGTCTTTATATACAGTTTAGTTTAATGATTGACATTATTTTAAGACCAGCAGTGTCCCGATAAGGTAATGTGGGGAATGCCTGGAACTTTCTCGAAGTGGCTAACATGCTGGTTTAGCCAGCTAGCCAGTTTTGGCTTCCTGGTGGGGGTGGGGGGTGGGGGGGGTGGTCATATTACAGTCTATTACGCAAGTGTGATCAGGTATCGAGGGTATTTTAGTAGTGGTGAAGCTGAAGGTTTGCCTGTCGTAGTCGGCTGATACATTCTATGCAAAGTGCTGTTATTACGCTGTAATTACCTTATCTTGAAGAGAGCCGAAAACACAAGCACAGTGTGACATTTTGCCCTCTTCCCTTTGTGACATTTCAGTTCAAGCTCATATCCCAGGCCTATGAGGTTCTCTCGGACGCCAAGAAGAGGGATCTTTATGACCAAGGAGGGGAGCAGGCCATCAAAGAAGGGGGCATGGCAGGAGAAGGCTCCTCTCCCATGGACATATTTAACATGTTCTTTGGTGGTGGTGGAAGAACTCAGAGAGAAAGGAGAGGTACAAACACACCAAACTAACATGCAAATGTTAAAAACATTATGAAACACACAACAGCAAGTATGAGCTGTTACTTGTAGCACGTTACACTCTATGAGACCGCATAAGAAGCCACCCAGTATGTTAAGATATTTTTGGAAAGTGACATTTAAAACTTTTGAACACGGCCAAAAATAGCACAGCATGCGGTAGGCATACAGTCCGGAAGTAAGGCTGGTCTTTGCCCCATGAAATGTGCAGATGCACGTGATATTTGGGTAACTCACTCCATGAAGGACAAAATGCATACATATTTCTAATAAATATGTTTTAAAGGGGCACAATGTAGGATTGCATAGTTTGCGCGGTACCCTTGGCATGCGGTCTCTACACCATCATGAAAATGGCTGTTTAACTAAGCTCGCTGTGTTTTTCATCACGGAATGCCAGCAATTGAAACAAATTGTGAATATGTATCTTGCGGTATGTAAAGCACATTTTTTGCATGAGAAGTGTTTCCCACGACACTGTTTGGGTCGCACTGTCCAAAGTTACATTTGGGGTTCTCTGACACAGCGGACTGTGAAAGTGGTCGTGAGAGTCATCGTTCAGTTACTATTAAGTATTAACTCAAATGAGCATCGGCTGACTACAGTGATTAATTAAACTTTTAATCCTACATGTTGCCCCTTTATTATTTTTATCACAGGCAAGAATGTAGTCCACCAGCTTGGCGTCACGCTTGAGGAAATGTACAATGGTGCAACCAGGAAACTTGGTCTTCAGAAGAATGTCATCTGTGAAAAATGTGATGGTGAGTATAACATTTAGGGGAAAAAGTGCACCCAGGAAGAATATCTTTGGGAGAATACTTCAAGAGTTCATCACCCAATAATATGCCTAACCAGTAGCGTGATGATAAGAGGCACGCTTTTAATAGTCTCACCACATTTTGGTTCAACATTATGACAGACAATGCAGTGAAAGTTTATTCTGTCAGGACATGGTCCCAGTTATAAAATTGCTGCAATCAGAATGTCAGTGACCAAGTGGCAATGTATTACTGATTGTGTAATGTCGTAGTAGTAAAGCCTTTTCAATGACTATTACAGTGTTCCAGTAGCAGAAAAGTGCACATCATAAAGCGACCACTCATTTCATTGGCACTGAATACACAATGCGCTTAGCCGCTTAATAAAAACCCCGACCCCTGACTATTCACTCTGCTCTTTACTTGCACTTGTTGGGCAGTCGTGGCCTAATGGTTGCAGACATGGTCTTTAGATCAGAGGGTTACAGATTCAAATCCCACCCTTACCTCTCCCTAAATGTCTGTGCATGGGTAAAGTGCCCTCGAGCAAGGCACCTAACCTCACATTGCCCCAGGGACTGTAACCAATACCCTGTACTTGAAAGTAACTGTAAGTCACTTTGGATAAAAGTGTCGTCTTGTAATGCAATGGTTATGCTTGTTTGGGTAGGTTACGGAGGCAAGAAGGGCACGCTGCAGAAGTGCTCCACCTGCAAGGGCCGCGGCGTGCAGATCCAGGTGCACCAGATCGGACCCGGCATGATCCAGCAGGTGCAGAGCGTGTGCTCGGACTGCCAGGGCCAGGGCGAGAGCTTCAGCGCCAAGGACCGCTGCAAGAAGTGCGACGGCCAGAAGGTGGAACGCAAGAAGAAGATCCTAGAGGTGCACATCGAGAAAGGTGAGTAGAGTAGAGTAACTATTATTAAGCCCATAGGAAATAAAGGTGTCTAGTAGCATACATAAGTACACAGTACAGGAGACATAAACACACATTATATGTACATAGTAAACATGTAAAACATAAAGTACACATTTACATGTAAAACATATAGCACACATTGACATGCATTCAGTCATTGGCAGATCACACACACACACACACACATAATAGATTAGCATGAAAGGTTTGCATTACAGCATCAAAGCGGGTTGACTTACATCAGTGGTTCTTAACCTGGGGTGCGGGCACCCCCTGGGGGTGCGCCAGAGATTTCAGGGGGTGCACAGAATTTTGTTTGTGTTGAGGTTGTGAACAAAAGTCTGCTTCCAAACATTATAATTAGGCCAAATCAAGATAAAATTAAAACATGTTTTGGACCCAATGTAAAGTCATTAAAGTATTGATTAATGTCTAAAGCAAGAATCATTGTAATTATTCACTTAAATCATTTTTTAGTGCATAGACGTGTAGACGTTTGGGTTGGGGGTGCGCGGCTTGTCTTGGGCACAGGTTAGGGGGTGCTTCAAGAAAAAAGGTTAAGAACCACTGACTTACATGGACAAACATAGTTCTCTATGTGGGCAGGGTTGCCAGATGGTACTGATGATTTCCAGCCCAAAAAAATGTTAAAAACCCGCCTGGAAGCACTACATGCCAATTCTATTGATTTCTATGGCCAAAAATTTGGCGTATTTTTCTCCAAAATTCATTTTTACCCGCACACGGCCATCCTAAGCAGCCCAATTGGGCAACACTGTGTGTGGGTTCTGTACAATTTGTATCTTGAAAATCCTGAAATTTCCTGGAACATTTGGGCATTCCAGCATGAAATCATTTATTTTTCAGTGTATGTTTTATGCACCTATTCTACGTATTGTTTAAGTAATGTGAGGTGTGACCTATAGGCGACAAAATTCATGTGATGCCCTAGAACAGTGACAAATACAACGTAGCTGGCTCAAACATTTGCTAGTAGAGAATCATGATATAACACTCTTATGACCTTAGAAAGTTATTAATTGCTTCATGGCTGTAGCTGGCTTTGGATACGGTTGGTGCGTACTATAGTGTCAAAAACTTGATATTGTAACTGACTTTCACAGGCATGAAGGACAGTCAAAAGATCCCATTCCATGGTGAAGGCGACCAGGAGCCGGGTTTGGAACCCGGTGACGTCCTGATCGTTCTGGACCAGAAGGAGCATTCTGTCTTCCAGAGGCAGGAAAACAACCTGTTCATGAAGATGGACATCAAGCTGGTGGAGGCTCTGTGTGGCTTCAGAAAGACCATTCAGACCTTAGACGACAGGACACTCGTCATCACCTCTCATCCAGGTAACAAACACATGCACCGCTGTGACCTAATGGTTAGGGAGGTGGTCTAAAGATCAGAGGGTTGCAGGTTTGAATCCCACCCTTACCTCTCCCTACATTTCCATTGAGGGCTGAAGTGCCCTTGAGCAAGGCACCTAATCCCGCATTGCTCCATGGACTGTAACAATACCCTGAAAACTAATACATGCAAGTTGCTTTGGATAAAAGCGTCAGCTAAGTGTAATGTAATGTTTATTTTTTTCCAATCAATCCATCTTATCTCTGTTATCAAACTGTGCCATAGTATCTCCAATATGCCCTGCAGTTGGAGTTATTTTATTGTGCAAATATCTGTATACAAAACATTTAACGTGATGATGCGATTTATTTGAATGCGTAACAATATGTAATTTTTTTGTGATAATGGGTGCTGCTGATAAGAGGCTGAGCAATGATTGGATTTGTTGTGTTTGGCGCTCTCCTCTGCAGGTCAAGTGGTGAAGCATAACGACGTCAGGTGTGTGCAAGGCGAGGGCATGCCAGTGTACAAAGAGCCGTATGAGAAAGGACTGCTCATCATCCAATTCCAGGTATGTCGAGTTAGTGGTAGATAAGGTACCACTTCTTTTGCACAAAGGTCAGCTTTTTAATAAATCAATCAATCAATAAATGAATACTGCGAAATAGGAGTCGATGATGTCATTACATTGCTAGATTTCGATATGGAATTCTACTTTGAAAAGTTGAAAATTAATTTCGAAAGAGAAAATTATTGTAGACAAATACAGTGAATTGTCTTCCAGTGTTGTTGTTGTTGGGAAGTCTGTGATGTAGTTGTCACCATAGTGTTACCAGTGATTCATGACCTACAGCACACTCATAACACACTACACAGGACCACTCCAAAAAACAAAAACCACACAAACATTAAGCATAAAGTGCCTACTTAAAGTGCATACTTAGTACGGTCTACTACAGACATGGCATTACAAGGATGGTATTTTGTTAACGACTGAGATCAATAATCCATCCTCCAATCACCAGTGATGGGCAAAATTAATTCATTAGTTACACTCTAGTGCCACTTATTCCAAGCGATCTTGTTTTAACTGTCCAATTCAACTAGTTGGTCATTCCACCAGCCAATCACCTGGCTGAGTTTGACAGGTAAAACGAGGTCATTTGGAATATGTGGCACAACATTGTAACGAATAAATGAATTTTGCCCATCACTGTCCATCACAAGGATCAATTGTACATGGGTCTATAGCCAGTCTGAGTCTTTTTAAAGTAATGATTGTGTGTGTGTGTGTTTGTATATATATGTTTGTATATATGTATAATGTATTGTTTGTTCTTATCTGGACCTTGAGTATGTGAATTAAGTTTATTATTAATACCAAATGCCGCCCCCCCTGTTCCCCATTCCCAGGTGGAGTTCCCACAAAACGACTTCCTTCCCCAGAGCCTTCTGCCCCAGCTGGAGCGCCTGCTGCCGGAGCGCGACGACGTGATGCTCTCGGACGACATGGAGGAGGTGGACCTGGAGGAGATGGGCAGCGACCACAACCAGAGGAAGAGCTACAACAGCAGCAAGCCGGCCTACAACGACGACGACGACGACGAAGACGGGCCCAGGACTCAGGGCGTTCAGTGCCAGACACAGTGATTGGACATGGGCAGTATACATACTACTGTACACGTACTACAGCCGACCCTGGACCCCTGTTTCTCGAAGGAGTCATTGCTAACCAGTTAGAAAGTTACAAGATTGCCTATGGGAAATTGCATCGCAACGTACTAAGTTGCTTACTTAGTTAGCAATGACGTTGTAGAGAAATGCACTCGGTGTTAGCAATTTAATTGGTATGGGTTATTGCTACCTACGTACGTCAGTGACTTGACTTATGCTGGATCTCAAATGGTGCACTAATGCCATACACACTGAACCATGAACACTGAAGTGCACAAGTGCACCATTTTAGATCCAGCATTAGTTTGTTGCAATGCAGTTTCCCACAGACAACCAACCAATTTGCTAACTGGTTGGCAACTGCGCTTTCAAGAAACACATCCGTTGTCCCATCTAGTACATCACACAAATATGCTCTCACATCACACACGCACACAACCAACCATTCTTTTCTGTGCAGCAGCTGTAGTGATCTTTTTTGTAGTACTGAGCATCATTGTCATTTTCTGGGCCATGATGAAACCCTAAAACCTCCCCACCTGTGAAGCCTTAGTGAAGCATCACAGCAGGCCAAACTGACGGACTACGGAGGGAAGTCGGTGCACCATTGGAATGCATGTGTGCTTCACCTGTCCACGGCTGTCTAATATTTACAAGACCATAAACATTCATACGGTCAGGGGAGACACAAACAGACCATGTTATGATGCAAATTTGTTTATACCATATATATTTATATTCTTCTCAATGCAAGTGTAATTGTATTACTGTAATTGTTTTTTTTCTGTTTGAGTTGAATACCACTGTATTTTGCATGTCTCTGATTTACGTGTTGTATACTGTTAAGTGTGTGTGTGTTCCAAAAGTTTGCATTATCTGTTGTGTTTACGCCAAAGAGGTTAAGACTGAATGGCACTGTTGTGTATTTCTGTCCTCTTTTTTTCTAAATGCACATGAACCAGGCCTTAATTAACAGACATTGTATGCTTTCTATGAAGGTAACACCTCGTCTCGAAATATTGGCCTGCTTGGTTATTTTCATTTCTCAAGTTGAGTATGTTCATATGACTGTTGGTCATTCGATAATTTAATAAGTTAATAAATGTATTACCCTCTGAATAGTATGCCCACATTCTTTCATGTAACGACAAACTGAGCTCCAATGCCATTATACTTTGCAGTCTTGCTTAAAATACAAGTACAAATATTGCACCTCAACATTAAACATACGACCACATAAAAGGGCAGTATCTGCATAATGAAATGGAATACCACAAACAAACCTGAAGGAAATGATATTAGTGGCTTTATTGAGAAAAGGGAGACTGATAACATGGTAGAAAGAACGTGCCATGTACCACTCAAACATAATTACATTTCAAGAGTTCATTCATTGCAATCAATGAATAGTTAAGGCATTGATCAGTGTGAACACACTCAGTATGATCATTCAACCCATTTCCATAGCATCCTCATTGTGTTCAGTGTTGCTTTCTTCTGAAGGAGCAACCTAAAAACAAATCAGGAAAGTGATTATTACAGTGTTGATTCACCACACACACTGTATTTTACTGTAAAGAATTCATGTTTATTTCAAATCAGTTTATTTCATTACGTATTATGATCATGGACCATCATGAGTCAAGCTCAGCGAAGTGCTTCTATTAATCAAAGTACACTAAGCATCCCCATGGCAATGAGTGCGTCTTAATATGTGACCTTGCCTCCTCCACTTGCGCTTGTCTCCTCGCCCCGCCTCCGTGGAGAAAACGATAAAGTTTCCCAGCTGTCAGCCTAGCCACAACAACTTTTGAGGGACTGTTTTTCATTCACCATAACAATTGCAAACGAGAAAAAGACTCTACAATTGAGCTTTTGCAAGATATTGAAATATAATGCTGTTGTCAGTGATGTCATCATGACGAGAAGCGAGTGGAGGAGGCAAGGTCCCATATTAAGATGCACTCAATGCATGCAGGTACCCGCTTTGCAACTGCAGGCCCATCTAAGAATGAATACAGTGCTTGAAGGGGGGTGGGGGGGATTTCAGGGGAAACCAGTTCCCCTTCCTCATAATTTTCATCATCAGGGTTCCAGCAGAACTTGTCTCGTGCGCCGCATTTTCACAAGTTCAAAACAAGTTTTTCAAAAAGCATGCAGGCAATAGGCCTTGTACTGATGAGACTGTCTGGAAATCAGGGTTCCTGCACTTGCTTTTGGATGGTATCAGGGTTCCTGCACCTCTTTTCCCCCACTTCAAGCACTGAATGAATAAAGGAATGAGAAACATTACCTTCTGTCAATCTGGCTTTTCCTCCAGTGGGCTGGCAGAGCACAGTGGAGCATCCCACGCACAACACCACTGTCTGTGCATGGCTGAACACAGTTGTGATCTTGTAGCATCCTGAAAATAACAAATGTCTTAGTTAGTACAGGAAAAATAAGAAAATAAAGAAAACACACACATGGGTAAAAGACATCCAACATGACACTGTCCTTCAGTGCTAACAGATGCTTTTGCCTACTGTAACTGTGAAAAACATGAAATTTCAAAACCATTTTTTGAAAAGCGAATGCATGAAAGCCAAGCCAAAGAAATATTTAAAAAAAGTAAAAAAAATCTTTTTTTGCATTTACAGTAAGCAAAAGTATCCGTTGCACTGAAGGACATGTGTTTGACCCACACACACAGTGAACACAGTAACCAATCTGCTAGTTTTCAATGTAAACAAAGACTCTGCTTGGTTACCTGGACATTTCACATCCATGAAGTAAGAGTTAGGGCACTGTACAAGTCTCTTCTTCTTGTGCTGCTTCCTCTCGAAGTCCAGCGAGGGGTGGAGAAAGTCTTTTGCCAACTGCAAAAAGTAAAGAAAGACATTGTGAGATGATCACAGAGCTAAAACCTGCCCCACAGCACAGCTAGGTTCTACCTCGATTTTCCCTACCCTGGCGTCAACAACACAAACAATACACTTCCTTGAAAGACGACGACGAGTAACAAATGGTTAAGTTGCGGAGATGACAACAATACAAGACGCTACTTTTTGACAGCCCCGCAAAGCTCAAGCCAATGAAGCCATAGTTAAGTGCAAATAAGCTATCAAGAAGACTTGATTTAACAGTTAAGTGCAGCCCAGAAGGTTGCATGTTAGCCATTTTGTCAAGTTAGCTTGTTGTATTGCTCATGCATGATAAACACGTACCACTCATTCTAACATTATACTCAACCCAAAGGGTTGATACGAGTCATATAACAACAGTACACACGACACACACGTTGATACGAACATTTACATGACTGACACGTGCTAAATAACAACAGGCCTGTAACACAGCCTTCTTCTTCAGCGCGCGCCATGTGATGAGGAAAACTTTTTCTAAAAGCAGAAATACACGTCTAAACGGTTAAATTCGCCTAACTGTAATCGATGCAAACGACTGTCACCGCGACAGCATGCTGTTTAATGGCAAAAAACTGTCCACTGTACTTACAGGCATTTTCACACGATTTTCACATACGCAGACTGATCAGCTGGTTTCGTCTCTGTGTACCTGGAGCTGCTGTTTGCTGCGTTGGCTGCTTGGATATTGGACGCCTAGGGTTGCCAAACTTGACTTTATCAATCCTCCCAAGCAATATTCTCAAGACATGCCGAGACATGCCACAAGGAGAGATGGTATATTGTTAGTGACGACGAAATGTGATAATGGACCAAACTGATTAGCAAGGCATATGTGTCATACTTTTATGTCAGAGTTCAGAAACTCGTGTTGGTTAGTCCTCCGCTCTACACTGGTTGTTGGCAGGGGTGGAAAGTAACATTTACTCAAATTACTGTAATTGAGTAGGCCTATGAGTAACTTGCATTTTTTAAAGTAGGTTTTGAAATGGGTAAGTTTACACAACTTACATTTTGGCCCAAATATTTGTTACTTAATTACATTTAAATCTGCCTTGAATACTGAGTAAACTCTGATAGAGAAAAATGAAATAAAGGGGAAAATCTGCCAGACATGAAGAGAAATTGTGTGTTTTTACCATTTTACATAAATTATCTAGTTAGGACAAATCTATTGGATAACTATCCAGGGCCTGCCGGTCCCATGCCATTGACTGACCCTGGGTCTGCATCGTTTTGACTCATGACCAAGTTAGTCTGGCAAATATGGATATTTGAAGTTCATATCCACTTCCTTTTTTTGGAGGAAAATAAAGTGAAGCATTTAAACTTTCTCTCTGCAAAATAAGCCAGAGGAAAGAGTGGTCAGATTGAGCTTCAGCCAGTAGAATAAAGAGGCATTTTATAGATGCAGGTTGAAGACCAGTGTTGCCAGATGTGTCTGACAAAAATCCCGCCCAAAAGGTTCTCAAAAACTGCCAAAATGCGCTAAATTCCGCCCAAATTCAACAAATTACATTGACTTCTATGGGCCCAAAACGGCTTAAAAACCCGCCAAATGGCCAATTTTTCCCGTTTTTGCCCGCCGACGCTCATCCCAAGTAGCACTGTTGAAGACCCTCTGAGATCACTGTGTTCAGGGGCAACTTTGCCAGACCAACATGCACAGAATTTTTTTAGTCACGATAGCCAGGTTATTGGAAGCTGACTGGTGTAGAGATAGACAGAGGTCACGAAGGGCGCTATTCAAGAAAAAAAACCAAATCTTGATAGAAAAGCTAACTGAAAGTAACTTTTGCTCAAATTACATTTTCAAAAAGTCATTTTTTTTTACTGTGTCTCACGTAGATTTTTAAAGAGATAATTTTACTTTTACTTTGAAAAGAATTTGAACCAATTAATGGTACTTTGTCAGTACTCTTTCTACCTCTGGTTGTTGGACAAAACTACCCACACAAATGCAATTTAATGGGAATCCAATTCATTCTGTTAAATAATAAAACAGCTAACTGAATGAATGAATGAATGAATGAATGAAAACAACAACAACCACAACAACAATAGTAATAAATGTATTTTATGAACTGTTGTTTGTTTTTCTTCCAGTATTTTACCAAATAATAAATTGCACTCCATTCTTTTCCACCATCCAGGACTGACAACAAATTGAGACCGAGCCAAAGCATCTCTCTCTCTCTCTCTCTCTCTCTCTCTCTCTCTCTCTCTCTCTCTCTCTCTCTCTCTCTCCGTCATGTTGGTGGGGTCAGTAATTAACCAGTGCTCTCCCACATCCTCCTCCATGACTGAGGTACCCTGAGCATGGTACTGTCCCGCCGCACTGCTGCCTTGGGGTGCCATTGGGGACTGCCCCCTTGCATGGGTGAGGCATAAATGCAATTTCATTGTTTCATTGCCGTGTGCAGTGAACACTTGTGTGCTGTGGAGTGCTGTGTCAAAATGATAATGGAAGTTGGAGTTTCCCAGTTGGGCTTTCACTTTCACACTTATGGTGAATTCATATGCTCTGGGAAATATGGCAAATACCCAAACGCTTGTAGAGAATTACTTGTGCACAATCCCTGGTGCTGAACAAAAAGATTAAGTATTTTTTGAGTGAATCTGAGGAAGACCGAGAGGTCGAAACGTCATTGCCAATGAATGAATGAATAAAAAGAAGAAAAAATAACTTAAAGAAGAAAAAATCCAAAGGAGTGTGCGAACCTTTTTTCAAAAAATACCCAAATGCTGACATGGGAACAACACATATTTTATGAACGTCCCCCCTGTGGTGTTTTCCACTGGACAACTCGTTGATAAAATGTATATACGAGTTTCCGAGGCTGTATAATACTTACTTCCAAGAGCATATGAAAGACACACTTGAGTGCATTCCATGTGCTCTGTATGGTAGGTATTTTCCAATGGACAGCTTGTTGAACATTTTTAGATAGGCCTACGAGTTTCCCAAGCCGAATAATACCTACTATGGAGAGCATATGAAAGACACAACAGTCCACGTTTGACAGAGAACACTTCATGACGAGTCCATCACAGAAACTGAAAGAAGGCCAGAATCCCCCCTGAAAACCCAATGAAGAGGGGCTTTCCTAAGGATCTGGCAACCCGATGACGTCTTACTTCCGCAAAGAAAAGTAGCGTGTTTTATTATTTACTCAGAAGAATAACAATTAGAGCTTTATTTAAATGCTTTTATAAAGCGAGTGTACTTTTAAAATAAATATCGACATATTTGCACAACACATTATGTGGGCAGGAAGTGTAGCCTAGTGTTTGCCGATGTCTTATCAGCAGATAGCCTACATGTGCAGTGCAAAACAACACAACAGCCAGCCGGTACGGGTATGTTATAAATACAACAGACATGATAGCGTCTTACGCGGATTAGATGCTGACTAGCTGTATTAAAGAAAAAATACAACAAAGCAGACAAGCTTACGAATAAAAAAAACTACATTGCCCTCAGCAGTCCAGCGCGGAAGAACGTCAACCCGTGACGTCACACAATTGGTCCACCCTCATTCCTTACTGTATGAATTTTGGATCAGAGCAGCCTCAGTCAAAGGACTATACAGCCTGTTAGATTGTCATTCACAGGAGGTGGAACTGGGGGGTAAATGGCGAAAACGTACGACTATCTTTTTAAACTTTTGCTCATAGGAGACAGCGGAGTCGGGAAGACATGTCTGCTCTTCAGGTTCAGCGAAGACGCCTTTAATACTACCTTCATATCAACGATCGGTCAGTTCACCGGGGTCCTTTCTTGGGTGGGAGGGTAGGGGTAGGCTACAACTGCACCAAGGGCTTGATTTTAGCAGCCTAATGCACATCTTAACTGAATATAATTTCCATATAATTTGACAGTGGCTGTATTCAGTTGTAGCCTAATTATTAAACGGCACAGAGTGTGCATCACCATGTTATATCACATTGGTTGCATCATTGTCTATTTCAGAACACATTTTGAAGTATGCTTGTCCTATGGGCATCAGACGGTTGCATACTTCATTACTGCTGTATTACTGTGGTTGAGTTTTAGCTGTCCACTGAAGCTCAGTCTGGCTGGATGAACCCGTTGAGGGTGACTTAGCCTGTTTTGATAGCAGATTGCCTTGTACATTTTGTACAACAGATGTGCGTATCCTATTGGTGGTAGCCTATCTTATTGAATGCCTTTCACAAAGAATAAATGATTTTTCCTACCCAATATAGAGGATGCTCAGGTTGTTCCGCCCTGTCAGTGTAAGCTGTAGCCTATGTGCAGCAGATGTGGAGACAGCAGCAGCAGCAGCAAGCTGTTGAAATTCCTTCACTGGTCCAGCCATTGACAGCTATTGACCCATTGTGTCAATGCAAAGAAAAAAAGACAAAAACGAATTTAACCCATCCAAACCTATTTGTTTTCAAATTCTTTTAAAAGTGACTGACTCCTGATCAGATCACCAAAACCTTTTACTCGATATCCTGTATGTAAGCATAGAGATTGTGCCCATGTTGCTGAAATCACTCGACTGATGCTGACACTTAGATTTTAATTGGAAGCACTCTGACCTCTGCCCCAGACTAGATATTCACTGCCACATGGTGTCAGCTTTAACAGGGCCGTGACAGAACCATGTGTGTCTTTTGGCCACTCTGTGTGACTCATACCTCAGAGACTTTCTTAGGAGGACATTGGTCATACTAGCTGAGGGCCATCGTGTACCGATTATTGGAACTTCAGTAAAATGTCGATAGTGCTGTTTTGGCTGTGCAGAATGTAATATTATGTATAATATGCAATGGCTAACTGAGTGATATAAGACTTCATCCATTGTAGATTTTAAGTGAATAATAAAAAACAGTCATTCTTCAAAGGTGATTGATTGGAGGCCACTAGACTTATTTCTGTATTACCAAAAGCCATTACTTATTCCCTGTCGAACCCAGCCAAGTTGCTTACAGCTCAATATTGTTGGACAACATAACCTGGACAAAAGGGAAGCTTTACACAGACGCTGTCATTCATGTCAAGGCCTAGCATGTCCGTTACGTTAGGTTAGGTCAGGTCTGGTGTTAACTGCCGTCTCAGCCACCATGGTTGTGTTGTGACTGTTTAGGAAAGCCCCTCCCAGCCCCTTCAGTTTCCTCAGCCGTAATTGCCCTCCTTTGGTTGCCTACAAAGGCCTGATGGTGTGCTGGTCATCGGTTTTGGTTCTCTATCTTTTAAAAAAAAAATCATCCTGACCTGACCACCACATAATGCCACACACAACACAGCGTGGACTGGAGCGTAGCGCATCACTGGCATTTATTATAGATGGGCAGATTGTGTTGCGCTTATAAAAGCTACGTGCTTGTTGTGAATCAGCCTGCTGCACGGCCACTGCCCGCCGCATGCCACTGAAGCACTGAAGCGCTTCTGTCCACTAAACTAGAGAAGAAAGGTCTCCTCCAACAACACACACCCTCCTCTCCACCTCACTTTTTCATTGTCTACTACTTGGACCTTGCTTGGTCTTGCGTAGATAGTATGGCATCACTTGTGGAGCAAGTCAACTAGTAGGAGATAGTTATGAAGTTAGTTTGTCGTGGGGGAACTCTTAAAGGGACACTGTGTGAGATTTTTAGTTGTTTATTTCCAGAATTCATGCTGCTCATTCACTAATGTTACCTTTTTCATGAATACTTACCACCAGCATCAAGTTTTAAGTATTCATTATGACTGGAAAACTTGCACTTTTTATACATGAAAAGGGGGATCTTCTCCATGGTACGCCATTTTGAATTTCCAAAAATATCCATTTTTAGCTGTAAAAATGACTGTACTTGAACCATACTAGAAAATATTTGTTTAATACTTAGTAAACTTTCATGTAAAGATCAAATTTGGCAATAGGCAGCCCAATTTCAATAAGCAGCATAGTTGCAGTACCTTTTTTGACCATTTCCTGCACAGTGTCCCTTTAAGGGTCTGTGTAGTAGGTCATAATGTAGATCCCCCTGCAATTCAAAGTCAATCGTGAGAATAAACTCTTTCTTTTGTTTTGTTTATGTCTGCTATTTCTGTTTGTGTGACGTACTAAAAAAGTCTTTTAAAAAGGGTGTGTGAAAAATGCGCAAGTCCCATTGTGTGCCTATGTCGTTTGGCTACACTAGAGCATAGAAAAGTGTTGCAGGGCTGTCTCGATTAATCTTGCGTGTGCATGGATGGAGAGGTTTGGTCGTTTCCTGTCACCGATTTCCGCCTGATTATGGCAGCGAGGCATTAAAACGTCATCGTCTGCCTCCCCTGTTTTTGTTTTACACACACATACACATACACACAGAGCCTTCAGCTCAAGGCAAGTCAATTCACGTTTATTTATAAAGTAATAATATTAAAAAAAACAGCAACGGTTGACCAAAGTACTGAACAAGCAGCCTGAAGGGCCTGCATAATACAACATTACAATGTAGTTTGAAAGCTAAAACTGAAATACATTCTCGTTAGACCCACCTCCCTAGCCAGCTGAAGTGGCCTCCAGGGAGAAAAAAAAACTCTGATTCTGTGATTATCTGCCGGTTTCACTTCACTTGAAAGGATATTTCTTTAAACTTCCCGTCACAACAACTAACATTCCCCCTTTCCATCAAGACGAGAAGCGGCCTGGGTTGTTTTAGACAGTGTTTTACCAGAGAACAAGTCATAAGTAAGTCAGAAGCAAGAATACGAAAGGCTGCAGTCTCTTGCCTACACTCTCTTCATTGTGATGAAGAACAGGAGTGATATACGTCATTCTTTCGTCTGCTTGCGTGAAGCAAAGAGAACTGAAAAGTGCACTTTGTCACAGGAAAAGAAGAGATAGGAAGAAGGTAGTGTGTAATCTCTGACGCTATCATGGACTTAGCTCTTCCTCAGCAGTGCTACCAGAGCTGGTGGGAGAGACTCTCTGTGAATACTTAAGAACAATCTCGTCTCTGGCTGTCAAGAGTGGTGGGGCCTCTCCTCCCCTCCTCTTTTTGATAAATGCTATCTCCACAGCAACATCTGTGTTTGGGACATTCCTCATGGAGCCGGGTGTACATACAGGGCCAATGTTTAACCTATAACCCAGAAGACTTGGGAGTTTCTGGGGTGGTGGAGGGAGGCCGGGCGATGGGCTCATACCGAAAGGAGGATAGAGCATAAAAGGCACCAGAAGGGAAACGAAAGTTCCACTCAAAGCATAAATGGACCCAACTTTGGTCTGTTTCCAGTTGTTGTTTTGCATAAGGAACTGGTATTGGCCTATAACTAATGCTTAGTCAGGGTTTCGTGGGGGCGATTGTGCCATGTGAAATGAAGCGTGGGTATCTGTCTTGGCCACTTCCCCCCCTGCCCAGTCTCTGTTCGCCAGAAGGCCCCTCGGTCTGGGTGAGAGACAGAGAGAGGGGGGGAAACAGTAAAAGCAGTCACAACTATGCCTGTGTCCGTAGTTCGTACAAAGGACCGCTGGCCAGTTTGACAGGGCGGGTCTGCCTTGCTTTGCTTTTCCCTATGTCACGGCGGGGAATGGGGGGGTGGTTATCTGAGGGAGTGGAGGCAGCATAGAGAGAGAGGGAGAGAAAGGGAGAAAGGCCTGGTGTGTCCCGTTAGAGACTCCGGCCCCTGGAGGAACAGAGGGCAGCTCTGTTTTCGTGCCGCCGCGGGGTCGGGTCTCGTGACTCTCCTCAACTGGTTTTGGCCGGCATTCTTTACTCTTCCGGCAGCGAGGCCAGCTGAGTGGAGTGACTGGCCCTATAAGCTCCGCCACTGCCATGGCCACCGCTGAACTCTGCTTATGTGTAGTTCTAGTGGCCAAGGGTGGATCACTGCATGGGCCTACTGGGCCCAGGCTCAGGGGCCCCAAGAGTCACGGGGGCCCTGAAGGCCAAGCATCCATAGTTCCTTTTTCATATTGCGTTAAAATTACACTTTCAACTAGAGAACGACCGATTTTTTTCTAAGGCCGATGCCGACACCGATATTTGGCGGTCAGAGTCAGCCGATGGCCGATGTGACCTGCCGTGTCTTTGGGCGGATGTGCGATCGTATTATACTTATCGTATTATACTTAATTGGCATGCTAAAATGCTTTGCTAATGAATAAAATATCAATTGCATCCTCTTTTTGTTAAAATTTCACTTAGATGGTCCGTCACTATATTTTAGAGTGAAACTTCACGCGGGTGGTCACCAGCATTGATCCTTCCAAGTAGATAGCTGCCTGCAGATGACTTAAAATCTGTGCGGCCAAATAAGAAAATCGGCCGATGCCGATTTATTAAAAAATAACAAAAATCGTCCGATTAATCGGTCGGTCTCTACTTTCATCAACTTTATTTTCACATTTTGTCAGGAGATATGCCCCCGAACCCCCAACTACATCGGGTCCCTAACATCTGGCCTAAAATCTTTTTGTAAACTAGCAACACCCACGGTGTGTGTGTGTGTGTGTTTGTGAATGTGTGTGTGTGTGTGTGTGTGTGTGCGCGCGTGCGTGTACGTGTGGCTTTCTTGTTGTCTGGCCCAGGGGCCCATGGAGTCATAATCCTGTAGTGGCCACTGGCTACATCCACAAGGGACTGAACGAGGGATGTAAGGAAGGATAGACCGATATACAGTATATATCGATATCGGTATCGGGCCGGTATTTGCATTTTTTAAGTGCGTCGGTATTGCCGATACGCGTGTGGTTTTGGCCGATACGCAATATTTATTATTTTATGTCATTTGTTTTTTTTTTAAAGCACCAAGACACTGTATTTTTTTATTACTTGATTGTTAGACATTACTTGATTGTTAGAGTGGGTGTTTAAATGCTACAAGTACTACCTCAATATGATAATGTTAAAGGAATGTTTATTTTTAACTTGAGACCTAGAATATTTGTCATTTTTTAACCTTTTTTTTTTTTTTAACTCATATCGGCCCCAAATATCGGGTATCGGAAATCGGGTATCAGCCAAGGCGGGTGATCGGTATCGCAAAAATCTGTATCGCATTGGCCATTAAAAAACTGTATCGGTCGACCCCTAGATGTAAGGAAGGGAAGGAGGGAGGGAGGGAGGGATAGCCGAACGGACGGATAGACAAGAGGAAGGAAGGGAGGGAGGGACTTCCTCTCCACGTCCAGAGGGGGTCAGTGACCTCAGGCCTGGCAGAGCGGCCTGCACACTTCCCCGAGCCCAACACCTCCATGTAGGGATGCACCGATACCGATACCGGCACCCGATACTGCTCATTATACTCGTACTCGTACTCGTCAAGCACTTGCCGATACCAGCAACGATACTGCTATTAAACAAAACCATGCAAAATCTTGTCACGTTCTGTGGACTTGAAAGCAGCATGGAAAAAAAGTGCCACCTCGTACATTTACTAACATTTAAATCTACATGGAAATGGACAATAAAAATATCACAGGTGGAAAAAAACAAGGCCATGCATTTATTTTCATTGTATTTTGGTGGTAAAAGGTATCGGTATCGGTACTCGGTATCGGCAAGTACACACATTAATGTACTCGTACTTGTATCGGTTTTCAAAAAAGTGGCATCGGTGCATCCCAACACCTCCATGCCATGCCACAGCGGAGAGGAGAGGAGAGGAGAGGAGTGGAGAGGAGTGGAGGAGATGAGATGAGAGGAGAGGAGAGGAGAGAAGAGGAGATGAGAGGGGAGGAGAGGAGATGAGAGGAGAGGAGAGAAGAGGAGGGCAGAGGTTCGCTGTTTCCTGTGACTGACTCATGTGTTCTTCTCATTATTATCTTGTCTACTCTCAGTTTTACTGTTGCTTCAACAACACAACACTTTCCTATTCTCTCTCTCTCTCTCTCTCTCTCTCTCTCTGTTTTTTTTCTTTTTTTTGCTTTCCATGTGTCCACATTGCTACCACACCTCTCTCACTTTCTGATACTTTGCTCTTGTTTCCTCCTTGTTGTAATAGTCCATGTGGCTTTATAGCTCTCAACACTTCCCTTACCTCACACGTTTGCTATCAATCACTCTCTCTTCTCTGTTTTTTTCGTTTATTTCTCTGTGTCTCCTATCCCACCACTGTGTTTTCCACTGCAACTAGAAAGCCTGTGACAAGTTGCTAATGTGTTTGCAGTTGAGTGGCCACATGGACAACCTGTTTCTGTAGTTGTCAGGGCAGGGGAGCTGACAGGGTGGAGACAAAGAGGTCACTGGTGGCCCCCATGCCCAGGGAGAGAGGAGGGCCCAGAATTACATATTGGGTTTGGGGCCCTTTCAGATGACTTTGTCTTGGGCCTGGCCCAGCAAAAGCTTTCAGTGGCCATGGTTGTGTAGGTATAGGTGTTTGTGTGAATGTTGTTCTGTATATTTCCTGTGCACTTTGTTTCTGGGTCATTCCATGTCAATTCACACGCCTTCCCCACATGACCCTCTCCGATTTACCCGATATCTCACATACAGGTACCTTTTGATGTCAATCGAAAGAATACCAAGTATTAGCACCCTACGTCCAACGATTGCGTAGATGAAGCCCTCCAAAGTTGGGGTGCCATGCCCACTTTTCAAGCCTGTGAATTGCATACAAAATTTACAAGCAGATTTTGACACCTCTGGTTTTAGTTTGAAGGAAGATACAGGCCTAAAAATCACCATGGCCCCTCAATATGACCCTGTCTACCAGATGATGTACTTACAAATAGCATGCCTTGATTATTTTTGGCTATATTAAGCCTTAAAAACTGAATTTGTGAAAAGCGTGATGAAGAGTCTTGCCATTTTGGGGTTCCAGATCTTGGAAACTATGTATGCTTTGGGAGTTATAATTGATATTCCATCATATTCGTGAACTGTACAGTGTATTCCAAAAAAAGTAGGGCGCTCAGACTTTTAATGATGGAATAGGAGGGACTCAAAAACAGCTTTTGGACAAAATTACCTTACGGTACCCTCTACTTCAGGCCTCAAATTAACCATGTGGGCACTTGATGACTGGAACGCCCTTTTAACCCCATGTACAGTAGCACTGTATCAAACATTCAAGCTTGGAAAAACTTTGTTTTTCAAAGTTCTTCATATTAATCTTGGCCTTGAAATTATATGTATTTGTCTATGTCTTATCACAGTGTCTGTTTTCTCTGCTGCCATCTGCTGGTCAAAAAACGCAACAACAGTGTAATGTAAGAAAACAAAAGGGGCTGGAAAATCTTACCCATAGGTTACCAATAAAGTAGCCTAGAAGCCAAGACCCCCCTAGGGGTTAAGCTCGCTAGGCTACCAATAAATCACTTTAATTCTACAGTATATTGCTATGTATTAATTATGCTATATATATTGCTATATATTAATTTTTAACAAGCATTATGCAGAATGCTCAATCATGATTACATTTCTACCAGGACACCCCCACCCCCATGTGTGGTAGAAATGTAGTGCAGGGTGAGGCCATCTTGGCACTGGCATCATGATTGAGCATTAAGCAGTCACACTTAAGAAGTTATTTAAACTATATTCATCATGCTTGTTAAAATCATAATTAGTATATAGCAATATACGGTATAATAATTACAGCGCTTTATTGCTAAATTATGGGCAAGATTTTCCAGCCCTTGTTGTTTTCTTACATTACGCTGTTGTTACTTTTTTAGACCAGCAGATGGCAGCAGACAAAACAGACACTGTGATGAGATATAGAGAAAAACATATACTTTGAAGGCCAAGATTAATATGAAGAACTTTGAAAAACAAAGTTTTTCCAAGCTTGAATGTTTGATACAGTGCTACTGTACATGGGGTTAAAAGGGCGTTCCAGTTATCAAGTGCCCACATGGTTAATTTGAGGCCTAAAGTAGAGGGTACCGTAAGGTAATTTTGTCCCAAAGCTGTTTTTGAGTCCCTCCTATTTTATCTTTTAAAGTCTGAGCGCCCTACATTTTTTGGAATACACTGTACAGTTCCCAAATATGATGGAAAATCAATTATGACTCCCAAAGCATACACAGTTTCCAAGATCTGGAACCCCAAAATGGCAAGACTCTTCAACACGCTTTTCACAAATTCAGTTTTTAAGGCTTAATATAGCCAAAAATAATCAAGGCATGCTATTTGTAAGTACATCATCTGGTAGACAGGGTCATATTGAGGGGCCATGGTGATTTTTAGGCCTGTATCTTCCTTCAAACTAAAACCAGAGGTGTCAAAATCTGCTTGTAAATTTTGTATGCAATTCACAGGCTTGAAAAGTGGGCATGATACCCCAACTTTGGAGTGCTTCATCTCCCTAACCGTTGGACGTAGGGTGCTAATACTTGTTATTCTTTCAATTGACATCAAAAGGTACCTGTATGTGAGATATCGGGTAAATCGGAGAGAGTCACCTGGGGAGATTCTAGGGAATCATGTGAATTGACATGGAATGACCCTTCTGCTAGTGATGTTGGCGATGATTATGTCCTCGATTGTAAGTCACTTTGGTTAAAAAGCATCTGCCAAATGCATTGTAATGTAATGTAATGAATGTACGTGTGTGAAGCACTCAGCCAAACCTGTAAAGGTTGCTGAGCGTGTGCTGTGCTGTGCTGTATGATTGTGTGGGCTGTCCTGCCCTTTCTGATGTGCTGCGGAAGGAGCTGAGCCTGTCTGCCTGCCTGCCTGCCTGCCTGCCTGCCTGCCTGCCTGCCTGTCTGCCTGCCTGCCTGCCTGCCTGCCTGCTGAGAGAGAGAGAGAGAGAGACAGAGAGACAGAAAGAGAGAGAGAGAGAGAGAGAGAGAGCAAAAGGAGAGAGAGAGTCTCGGAAATGCTCACCACTTCCTCTGCCTCTCTGCTCACTTTAGTTAAGCAAGCGCGTCCTCATTTCTTTGTAGCTGTGTGTGTGTGTGAGTGTGTGTATGTTTGTGTGTGTTTGTTTGTGTGTGTGTGTGTGTGTGTGTGTGTGTGTGTTTGTTTGTGTGTTTGTGCGATGCTGTATTGTCTGAAGCTCTCACACACTCACAGGGCCTGTCCTCTGCCTGTCGTCACAGGCTGGTGTAGCAAGTTATAGTCTAGCCATGTGGTTATAGTTCTAGTCTAGCCATGTGGTTATAGTTCTAGTCTAGCCATGTGGTTATAGTTCTAGTCTAGCCATGTGGTTCTTTTGGGCTGCAAGTTATAGTCTAGCCATGTGGTTCTTTTGGGCTGCAAGTTATAGTCTAGCCATGTGGTTCTTTTGGGCTGCAAGTTATAGTCTAGCCATGTGGTTCTTTTGGGCTGCATTGCTTGACCTTAGCCTGAGAAAACCTCCCCGTGCGACCACACTTCACTTTGCGATGGGCAGTCATGGCCTAATGGTTAGGGAGATCATGATCTCAAAAGTAGATGGTTGCAGGTTTGAATCCCACCCTTACCTCTCCCTACACCTCCATCTATGGCGGAAGTGCCCTTGAGCAAGGCACCTATCCCCACATTGCTTCAGGGACTGTAACCAATACCCTGTAAATATCTGTAAGTCACTTTGGATAAAAGCGTCAGGTAAGTGTAAAGTATAATGTCATGTGCTGGGTCTGGGTCTGGGTTTGCTGCCCCTGGGTCTGGGCGAGAGGGAGAGAGATGAGTAAAAGTAGTCACACATATGCCTGTGTCTGTACTTGTGTCATCACTTGCTGGTTGAACAAGGTGGCTGACCATGTGGTAGGGCAGCACAATCAATAGAAAATAATCGAAAATCGTGATAAATTAGTGAAATCGAAGTCGATGTGACAATAGTGACCTACTTTTGAGAGCGTCCTTGAAGCCAGAACATACTGACAGGCTGGTGTTTCTGGCCAGAAATCTGTCCACCTTGCCTTTACATAATTATTAAGCTTACAATTCATTTAATTTTGCTCATCCCGTATATAATTCATTCCTGGTTATATTTCATCTTGTTATATATAGTGATCACGATTTTGGCCAAAATAATCGTGATTATGATTTTTTCCATAATCTTGCAGTCCTACCATGTGGGCCTTCTGGGCTGTGTTGCCACAGTAGTAATGCACTACGACTTGGTCATTGCCATTCTGGTGACAGCAAATTTATAACGTGGTTTCTTAATGGGTTAATGCAAAGGGGGGTGTTTGCAGGCTTATGATGAGGTCCAGGGGGCATTGGGAGGCTTATGATGAGGTCCAGGGGGCTCTGAGTTTTTCTGCAGGTGACTGCGTGTTACCCGGGTGAACAGACGTCCTCTTGGTCGTCACAGTTTGTCATTGCCAACTAGGGATGCAAATTATTGATTAATTCATTAATCGTTAGTTGATTGCCTTATCGATCGACTTACGATTAATTGATAAGCAGCGTTTTTCCCCCGAAATCTCCATGTTTCTCGAAAAAAACCTACTAAATCTAAAAATGTATATTAAAAAGTGAGATAAAATGCTACATTTAAATTAATGCCATTTAAATTCTTAAGACCAAGTGTGATTTAAATATTCCGACTATTCACATCCCCCTTCACGCACGCTCTTCTCATGCCCATTTCACCTGGGTCTCTTGTCAGTTGAATTGGCGATTAATTGCGATTATTGTTTTTTTAATCAATTAATGCATTGATCGATTAAAGTCGAGGGGGGGGTTGTATTCGCGCAGTGTAAATGCAAAATGGCAAAACAATGAGTACAGTATGACATTGGCGCATGGAGAAACTATAGGCCTAGGCCTACATTTCAGCCATTTATATTTTGAGAAATAAGGCTACATAATACACATGCAGGGGTCTATGTAATGAAAAAAATAATAAAACAAAATAGGAGCAGAGATAAGAATTTAAGATTACTGTGAAATTGTTAACGCATAAACAAAAAGGGTCTAAGAGGGTAGGCTATGCCTTTTCCCCACACACGCATAGGCGTACACATTCTACATGAGGGGTGCTGGTCACAGGGCCAGTTTTTCAAAATTCCTCCCATTAAAAGGGCTGAACAACATATTACACATTTATGTATATATTCACATTCATTACACATTAATTTCTATATGCAGCCCGATGTCTCCTCCACCTTGTCAATGAAGGCCTGTCACCTAACTCATTACAACTGTAAAACAAAGCCTGGGGAGTGTTAGTAAACTCATCCCAACTGTCCCTTTTTTTTATTGCTCCCAAACTTGCTGCCAAAGTTAACTACAACAACTTGACTAGGCTTTTGATCCCTCTGTCTTTCAAGCACTTGTGGTTTTCTCTATAGGATGTATTTACTCCAGGAGGAAAATGCGAAGGAAATCGTAATTCAAATCGTTTTTAACAAAAATGGAAATGGTTTAAAAAAAAAAAAATTTTTTTTTTTTTTTTTACATTTTCGGAAACTATGGTGGCCAAATTTAAACAATGGCGGGCCGCCATAGTTTCCTCAATGTATGGGAAATACTAGACTTCCAGTTATTTTAAGTACAGGGCATTGGTTATTAGCCTGGTCCTGACCATCCCATAATACTACCATTTCGTGCGGAGCCAAGTCTCTTGGCGGAAGTACGTAGGATGGTGCGCGAGGCTAATTAGTTACAGTCCCTTGAGCAGTGTGGGGTTAGGTTCCTTGCTCAATGGCAACTCGGGCATGAAGTGAGATACAGAGTGGAGGGGTGGGGTGGGGTTCGAACCTGCAACCTTCTGATCTCAAGCCCATCTCCTAAACCCTGTGGCCATGGATCCTCACGGTGTCCCATCTCCTAAACCCTGTGGCCATGGATCCTCACGGTGTCCCAAGAAAGTTAGTTAGATATACAGTACTCAGCTGGACGCAGAAAATTCTGTTGTTCGTTTATTGTCGTGAAGGATACCATAAAATATCAGAGTGGACAATTGAATGTGCAATTAGGTAAACATATACAAATGTGATTATTGCACATACAGTAGCTGCATTTCAGGTGCTGGTTTAATCAAGCTGGCAAAAAGGGGTAATTTCACGTGAAATCAGACACTTTCGGGACCCGTCGGACACAGATTTCAATCATACTTGCTGTGCCTGTTTAGTAGCAAGGTAGCACCCCAGAACTGTATTTGTGTGAATCTGACACCAATATTAAGGGAGAGACAGACTAGCAAAGGTTTACATATGAGGGTAGGACACTATACATTCAGCCTTGATTATATCAGTCAGTGTAAGTCGCAGAAAGATGTCTGAGGTGTTGTTTGAAAGCTCTTTCCTGGCTCTACAAATTACACACACAGCATGGAATACAAAAACCTTCAGAATATGAATTATGATACATTGAAAAATTAAAAATTGAATATCAAAAAAACATATACTTTAAAATGGCCGGTTTCTTGTCTAAACATAGCCTGTAAGGTCATACACAACACCTGAAAATGGGGTGTTTGGTTGGAAATCTGTGTCGGTCGGGTCCCAAAGTGTCTGATTTCACGTGAAATGACCCATCAATGATGCAATGATGGCACTTTCCCCCCAAGTGATCCCCAGTGCTTGTGGCAACAGTTGCCGTGGCATGACGGATGAAAGAGACCTCCCTGAACCATGTCGGCGCCCTCCCTGACTTTTAATAAATTAACTCTAGGTGTGAGCCAGTCGTGTCGTATTAAGCCATATTTTCACCTGGCTATTTTCAGCCTCCCCCCCCCTCCCAGTACTCCCGATCACTTGATTGCTTGTGTCAGACAGTCGGCAAGGGGGAGTACACTGATGCAGTGTCTGTATTTAGATTCAGAGTGAGAGAGTGAGTGAGAGAGAGAGAGAGTGAGAGAGAGAGAGAGAGTGAGAGAGAGAGAGAGAGAGAGAGACTCCTGGTCTAGACCACGAGGCGCGCTTCCTAGAGTTAGCTACCTAAATGTGGAGCAGAGAGGCTCCCTCTCCTCAGCTGTCAGCAATAGTGTACACCCACACAGTGCTACTGGACTATTGATAGATAAAAACTGGATTATTGATTGATTGTCTTCTTGCACTTTAAATGTCTGAATGTGTATTGTACTCTAGCTATGTGTATATTGTATACAGTACTGTATGTGTAATGTCTATGTCTATACTGTCTATGTCCTTACCTAAAGTATGTCTATGTCTGCATGGGAAAGTAAGAAACGTAATTTCAATTCTTTATATGACCAGTGGATGTAAAGAAATTGACAATAAAGCCGACTTGACTTGATAAAAACTGGACTATGGATGGATAAAGCCAATTTGTAACGGTTAGGTAGGTGATCATGGTCAAGCCATGTGTGTGTGGTAACGCTTTAGAATAAGGTTCTTCTAATAAGGGTTTATAGTCACTAGTAAGCAGGTAGTAATACCCTTACAAGTGCCCAATAACATGCTTATTAACTTTGTTAACACCTTATAAACTGCTTATTATGTGTTTAGTGGTAATTTTTTTAGTCTTATTATTTAAATCGGTACACATATCCATCTTGATATGCTGACTAATACTAGATATGAAGGCGTCGCAAAAAAAAACTAAATTTTCAAGATGGCTGCCATGTGTACCGATTTTCATGCTTTTACTCAAATAAAGTTACTCATCAGATGTTAACAAAGTTAATAAGCATATTAACAAAGTTAATAAGCATGTTATTGGGCACTTGTAAGGGTATTACTACCTGCTTACTAGTGACCATAAACGCTTATTAGAAGAACCTTATTCTTAAAGTGATACTGTCCCATTTTTGGAAGTAAGCTTATTTTACATCTCCCCTTGAGTTAAATAATAGGCTCTTACCTTTCTCCTGGTACTTCCAACCATTATCTAGTTATGGCAGTGCACATTTTACCTCCAAGCTAACAGTTAACATTGAGTCCTATGAGACCAGTTAGTCGCAAGCTGGTCTCATAGGACTCAATGTTAACTGCTAGCATGGAGGTAAAATTTCCACTGCCATAGCCAGAGAACGGTTGAAAGTACAGGAGAATGATAAAACCCTATTATTTAACTCAAGGGGAGATGTAAAATAAGCTTACTTCCAAAAATGGGACAGTATCACTTTAAGCGTTACCGTGTGTGTTTGCGGATGTAATTCCTCTTCCTTGAAAACACACAGGCTCATGTGTTCCCAAAAGACAGTTTTGTACTGAAAATCAGTTGTCCAGTCCTAATGATAATCGATAGTCAATATGGAAAAAGTTATTTTCCTGAGTCATCCAGCCCTGCAGTACGTTTGCTGACTGTCTCCTAGATGAGCACTGAATACGTGACATCCTTTTGATGTGACATTCGTTTTCTGACGGCCTCAAAATGACAACCTTTGAGTCAAACTCTGAGTCTAAAACGGAAGCCTACCTGTCTAACACAAAAAGCCTTGTCTGTCACCTCGCATGGAAACACATTTCATTCAAGCTCCCCATGCCTGCCTAGCCTAGCCTAGCCTGGCCTGTCGTCGACGGTATACCAATTAGAAACCCGGAAAAGTCCCGTCGCAAATCCCCTCAGCTTGGCTACGGCAGCTGTCCCAGCATCCCCCTCCTCCGCATGCAGCTTCCTGCACAGCGCAGCTACCCAGGGCCTCTGGCTGCCTTAGTCGGGACCAGGACAAAGTCTTCTGAAGGGGCCCCACTCTGGCTCCCTTCTCAATACATACAATGCAATGAGGACCCAGTTCTGCCCCCCCCTCTCCCTGGGCCCTCCCTGACACCCCCCTCCCTCTCTGGAAGCTATCGACTGCAAGCCCTCGGTAATGAGTCCCTGGAAGGTTTTGGGGAGATATGCGGGGAGCTTAGTGATCAGAATGCTCAGACGACTGCTCAGGGCAGGGCACGCTGACAACTTGGACTGGGCACAGGGACAAAGTCATCTGAAAGACCCCTCCCTCACCCCCCCTCACCCAATACATGTATAGTACTATGCATGCAATGAAGACCCAATTCTGGGCACCCTCTCTCTACCTGGGCCCGGGGCAACTGATCTCTTTGTCCCGCCCTCTGGCCTCTCCTGCTGCTGCTGCTGCTGCTAGGAAGGAGACAAGGCTAATTCTGCAGGGTGACAGTCAGTCAGGCACATTTCCTCGGGATTTGCTACTCCCAACAATGAGACTGCGGCAGTTCGATCCCTCCTAACACCCAACCCCCCCAACGCACACACACACACACACACACACACACACACACACACACACACACACACCCTTCTGAGCCTTTCAGCACTTTTCAGACAGCAGACGACAGCAGCAGTGTGTGATCGTAGCGACACACACACACACACACACACACACACACACACACACACACACACACACACACACACACACACACACACACACACACACACACACACACACACACACACACACACACACACACACACTGCGTGCCGACAAGCATTTGGGCTATTTGACTGCCTTATATGGCTTTTTCAAATATTTGGGTGACATTTAAGCTGCCCTGGCTGGTAGACATTAGGCTGCTCCTCAGCTAGTAATTCCTTCATACCAAAGAATACATTTATATATTTTCCTCCAATGATTTATTGATTGTACTTAAGAAGCAAACTTACTTCCTTAATGTGGCTTAATGAGGTCACAATTTGCTATTAAGTGTGTGTGTGTGTGTGTGTGTGTGTGTGTGTGTGTGTGTGTGTGTGTGTGTGTGTGTGTGTGTGTGTGTGTGTGTGTGTGTGTGCGCGCGTGTGCGCGTGTGTGCACGTGCACGTGTGTGTACTGTATGTGTGTTAGAGAAGAGCAAAATCTGTCTGTTTTGTCCGCTGCCCTGCCCTGCCATTGGGGTGTTTGGCATGTTCGCCCTCATTAATTGATTTGATTTGATTTGATTCTTTAATGTCCACAGGTGTGGAAACTTGTCTTCAGTTTCACCATTGTAAAAGACATACAGTTACACATTACACATTCAAAGACATTACACATTTAAAACAGACACCCCAGTCCACGCAAGAACAGTCCGGGAAACCACTCCAGTAAATGGATGTATAAATAGGTGAGATCTAACAATGTAAGAAAATAAAATAAGATATTACAAGGAATAGCAAGTAAATAAATAGGTAACCATACCACTCCAATAAATACAGTAGATGTTTACATAAAATAGCCTACTAGTCATAAGGACTCATCTAAGATATAAATCCCTCTTGTTAATTATGTTAACTGCATTTGGGACAAATCGTTGCACTTGGTTGCAGTGGGCCCGTTGTCGCTCAAGCGTAGGTCTGCTTTCTCTTCTAAATTTGGCACTCTGTACGTGTACAGACAAGGCCTCTTCGGTGATGATGGTTCGTCCACCTCCCGCTTCACCAACATGAGACGGCGGCAAAAGATTCAACATTTAAATATTCAGCCATGGGGGAGCAACTAATCAGAGCTCCTGTTTAGAAAATGAGACAGTCCGTTTGTCACTACAGAATGGTGTATTACCTTAATGCTTATCACTGTAACGTGACAGGGGTAAAATTAAATTCTCTTTTGATGCCTTTGATGCCCAAAACCTCATTTGCATAACATTAAACGTTCTTTAATAATTTTGCTTCGCTCCTGTTCGCTTGTCTTTGCCTGCCTTCACCTCTCTCATAGAATGCCAAAGTTCGCAAATTCGCGTGTATGTGTCCCTACCGTAACTTGTAGGAATGAGTGAAAAAAACAAGCTGCCATTGAGAGACGCTAAGTTACAAACGTCCTATCCCCTGGTGTGTAGAACTACAGTATGTGTCCGTCCGCTAAGACAGATGTAGACGAGGGCCCTCAGTATTGTAGACGAGGGCCCTCAGTATTGTAGACGAGGGCCCTCAGTATTGACAGATGTAGACGAGGGCCCTCAGTATTGTAGACGAGGGCCCTCAGTATTGACAGATGTAGACGAGGGCCCTCAGTATTGACGGGTTCGTGCTCTGCCACCTCTGCTGTCTGTGCATGTCGGCATCAGGCCACCTTGAAGTCTCACCAGGCGATAGCGAAGCCATTCATCATCTGGGCTTGCTGTGTGTGTGTGAGTGTGTGTGTGTGTGTGTGCGTGTGTCTGTGTGTCTGTGTGTCTGTGTGTGTGTGTGTGTGTGTGAGTGTGTGTGTGCGCACTTGTGTGTGCTTGCGCCTGTGTGTGTGTGTGTGCGACACACCCCTCCCCAGTAGAGTCTGAGGTGACACTGAGAGCATAAATTACACGCGTGCGTGTGTCCGTGTCCATGTCCGTGTGCGTGTGTGTGCGTGTGTGTGCGTGTTTCCAGGCAGATTCCTCGACACAAAGCTTAGCTGCTCTGCACTCCTTCATGACTGGCATCCCATTGAGGAACAGTGTGAAGCTGGATAATACGATGGCCCTCCGTTTACTACCATGTACCGAATGTCTATCGGTGCTTGTTGATTGGTTTTTTTATCATTACAAGTTACTAACTGGTTAGACACCACAGACTACCTTATTTGATATTTTGTCAGTACAAAAGACACACTTCTGCTACTGTTTGTACCAGTTTGTATTTTGAACAATATTATCGCATACGTACAATCATCATCATATTGCTTAGTGTATCACATGCCTTGCTTAAAATCATCTCCAAGCCATTAAAATAAAAAGATCTGGCTCAAGTTCCTCTAAAAACATGAATTGATTTTCAATTAGTTAGTGTGTGTGCTTTATTTAAGAGGTCAGTTCCTTGTAAAGGCATCCTTTTATTAAAATGGTAATTCATGCACGTAGACTTAACCTTTTAATCCATTACGGAGTCAGAGCATTTCTGGTTGGTTTGAAGTAATGTTGCCTTGACATGTTATTTGGAAGAGATGAATGGAGTGGAATGTTAATGTAATGTTAATTAAATGTAAATGGGAGGAAAGACCTTCATGATTGTGTGTGTGTGTGAGCGTGCGTGCGTGCGTGTGTGTGTGTGTGTGTGTGCGCGCGTGCGCGTGTTTTATGGCTCCCTTTGGAAACCTGTGGAAATGCCTCCTCACGTACTATGTTGTCCTTTTCCTTTATCTCTCCTCACAGGAATCGACTTCAAAATCAGGACCATTGAGCTCAATGGCAAGAAAATCAAGCTGCAGATATGGTAAGAGACACCACCACCACCATAACCATTGTCGCCATCCCGTCACTGTCACATCGTCACTGTCCCCTCCTGTCGTCCCTGTCCCCATCACCGTCACCGCCACCATTCCGGAACGCTGTTGCCACCTGGTGACATCTGTTCCAGTCCAATCCGTCAACTCCCTGTTGTGTCGTGTCTTGTCATGTGTGCCGGAAGGCGAGAGTGTGGGAAGTGTGCGCGAGAGGTGTCAACAATGTGTTCAAATTAACAAATTCCAACATTCACACACACACACACGAGAGAGAGGGAGAGAGAAAGAGAGAGAGCAAGTGAGCGTGCAAGAGAGAGGGAGAGAGAGCAGAAGGGTGACGAGGCATTTTCTGAGCTCCTGATGGGCTTCCTGGAAGCACGCTGCTGTTCCTCTTGGTTCCTCATCTATCTCTCCACCGTGGCCTTTAAAGGGCAAGATTTCTAGTTGTTTATTTCCAGAATTCATGCTGCCCATTCACTAATGTTACCTTTTTCATGAATACTTACCACCAGCATCAAATTCTAAGTATTCATTATGACTGGAAAAAAATCACTTTTCATACATGAAAAGGGGGATCTTCTCCATAGTCCGCCATTTTGAATTTCCAGAAATAGCCATTTTTAGCTGCAAAAATGACTGTACTTGGACCATACTAGAAAATATTTGTTTATTACTTTCATGTAAAATTTCATGTGAAGACCAAATTTGGCAATAGGCAGCCCTGTTTCAATGATCAGCATAGTTGCAGTACCTTTTTTGACCATTTCCTGCACAGTGTCCCTTTAAGCTACTATATTCACACACAGTACTCACTTCTCGCTCCCTCGCTTTCTCGCTACTCACACATGGAACATTCACTAAACGTTCCTGTGGGTTTAACTGATGTTGCAAAGGCATTCCGATTGAATTCCAATTCCGATTGTGCATTCCGATTGATTAGTCGCTTACTCGCTCAAAGTTAAAATATTTTTATTTTGGCATCCGCCCACATCGCATCGCTTGTACTCTCGTCGCCTCTTTTCCTCCTGGCTTTGCTGGAACACAGACATTCTATATTGACTTAACTCTTTGAGCGAGTAACTAGTAGCAATGTGTGTGAAGGTAGCTTTAGTTGTGGCAGCTGGAGCCTGAGGGGAGGTGCTGAGCTGGGAACCGCTGTTTGCATATTGGCGATAGCTAGGGCCGAATTAATGCACAGGCCAGGGGCGTGTTTCTCAAAAGTGTAGTTGCTAGCCAGTTAGCAACTTGGATAGTTGTCAATGGGAAATTGCATTGCAAACAACAAAGTAGCTAATGTAGTTAGCAAGTATGATTTCAAGAAATGCACCCCAGATATGGCTGCAGCCCAGGGGCCCCTTTCTGCCAGGGGGGGCCTGATAGGCCAAAAGTCAAAAATTGCAGATGCAATATATTGAAAGAAATCAGTTGAGTACAGTTGGTAGACATGTTGTCCTTAATTCCAAGCTCAAAAGTATGATACTGTCTGTGTAAATTTGTCATAACATTTGTCTTCAGTGTATTAAGTAGTGAGGGCACATTTCTTATTCGGGCTAGTGGTGGTGGCACGCAGAGCGTTTTGACATTTTGAGCAGGAGTGGGGGGCCATATGCCTCAAATGCTACACGCTGTGTGGCCAACGCCCCCCGTCATATTACAGTACATCCTGTCATAACACCTCTTTATCATTCGGGACATACCAAGCTGTATCACTAGGGTTTCCTCCATACCAAGCTCTATCACCAGGGTTTCCTCCAGCACTTCATACTTAAAGTGATACTGTCCCATTTTTGGAAATAAGCTTATTTTACACCTCCCCTTGAGTTAAATAATAGGGTTTTACCGTTTTCCTGTACTTTCAACCGTTTTGTATGGCAGTGCAATTTTTACCTCCAAGCTAGCAGTTAACATTGAGTCCTATGAGACCAGTTAGCCGCCAGCTGGTCTCATAGGACTCAATGTTAACTGCTTAGCATGAAGGTAAAATCCGCACTGCCATGCATAGAGAACGGTTGAAAGTACAGGAGAACAGTAAAACCCTATTATTTAACTCAAGGGGAGGTGTCAAATAAGCTTATTTCCAAAATGGGACAGTATCACTTTAAAGGGATTATCTGGAATTGCATCTCGCCATCTAACCTCCCATGATGAATATCTCGTACCTGGTAAACCCCACCCACCGCTCCTTGCCTAACACATGCTCTGACATCATGTTTCGCAATGCATAGAGGTGTGGCTTAAAGGAGAGATGGCGATACTGATGGAGATCCAGTTGCAAAAGAAATGATACACACACACACACACACACACACACACACACACACACACACACACACACACACACACACACACACACACACACACACACACACACAGAGAGATAAACACACATGCACAGAAAGACATATCACACCTTGAGATTAACTCGTAAAGAAAAACTGAAGGTTAGGTTAGACCCGAGTCATTGGGTGCATTCCAGTATGCGCACTCCTGTCCTCCACTTGTGCTTGTGGCCTCATGTTTTGCTGATGCCCCGCCTCCGTAGAGAAAACAACCAAGTTTCCTCGCAGTCAGCCTAGCTACAACAATTTTTGGGGTACTGTTCTTCATTCACCATCCCGATTGCAAACGAGAAAGTTACATTAGAATTGTGCTTTTGCAAGATATCGAATTCATTTTCTGTCGTCAGTGACGTCATCATGAGGTCACAACAAGCAGGCAAGTGAGCAAGGGAGGACCGAAGTCTGCATATTGGAACCCACCCATTGACTACTGCTTGCTTGACTTGCTTGTTGACTTGTTGTCTTTTGAGGAGCTAACTCGTGTTTTGTTACCGTTGCTATGCTCTGAGCTGCTTCCCTTGACAGCAAAGCCACTGAAACAGTGTGTGGTTAGTGTGGCTGGTTACTCTGGTGGTCCACTACCCCCTTACAGGCCTACACATGCTGCTAGTGCATTTCCTCGAAGCAGAGCTCTAAATTCACTTTTTTCTTCATCAGCAAAAGTGGCGTGCAGATCCTAATTTCACTAGCCAAACATACACTCACTAATGGGTCATTGTGGCTAGTCAGTTATTCTTTTCCACAAGACAACCTGAAATTTCACCAGCATTTTTGTCCGGTTAGCGGGTGCTAATTTAGAGCCCTGCCTCGAAGTGAACTGAAAGTGTTGGGTGCATCAGGCTTGAGTTAGCATGCTTCTCTTGCCCTGCTACTCGTTGCGCGCGTGCAGAGGGTCTGAAACTGGCGTCCCAATTACAGTGGGTGGGAATGGTGAACTGTGTTAACGTTTGAAACTCTCAGATCTTATTTTAGCCTATCGCTAATGTTTGGTGACGTACATACTTGGTGCAATCTGGTCGTGTGTAATATAATTTATCTATGTTCACTCCCTTCTCTCATGGCCTTCTCATTGGTTGGTTGGCTAGGTTTGGAGAATATCAGAGCCAGATGTGCTGTGCCTTATAGGGTTTTCAAACTCAAATTGGCCGAGGAGGACCAAAATCAAAATCTGGAATGAAATCGCGGTCAAAACTTATTATTGATGTAAAAAGTGGGCTATGCATACACACACTTAATACTCATATTTAAATTTCACAAACAGATTGCCATCATAGTTCAAATGTGGCTTCCCATATTCCGTTGCATGAGCGAGAGCCGTTTCACCTGGGCCCACTCATATTCATGTGACACACCAAACGTCTTATTATGCTATTATGTATACACACAGTCTTATTATGCTATTATGTACACACACAGTCTTATTATGCTATTATGTATACACACAGTCTTATTATGCTATTATGTATACACACAGTCTTATTATGCTATTATGTATACACACAGTCTTATTGTGCTATGTATACACACAGTCTTATTATGCTATGTATACACACAGTCTTATTATGCTATTATGTATACACACAGTCTTATTATGCTATTATGTATACACACAGTCTTATTGTGCTATGTATACACACAGTCTTATTATGCTATGTATACACACAGTCTTATTATGCTATTATGTATACACACAGTCTTATTATGCTATTATGTATACACACAGTCTTATTATGCTATTATGTATACACACAGTCTTATTATCCTATGTATACACACAGTCTTATTATGCTATTATGTATACACACAGTCTTAGTATGCTATTATGTATACACACAGTCTTATTATGCTATTATGTATACACACAGTCTTATTATGCTATGTATACACACAGTCTTATTATGCTATTATGTATACACACAGTCTTATTATGCTATTATGTATACACATATGCCGTGTCTCAGATGCCGCACTTATGGCAGTGCACTGACATTCAGTGCATAGTGCTCACAGTGCACTGGGGGTCTTTAGTGCATAGTGTTGTGAAAAAGTCGGCGCACTATGCACTGTGCCCTGACTGGAAGTGACGGTTGAGCTAGCATTAGCTCACCAAAATATCGGTTGGCTACTGTTTACATTGCACAGTGTGTCGTGCTTGTATTTACATTTTCTACATCCCAACTGGCAGCTATTTTGTGTACAATACTTGGCTTGGCGTGAAAAGGTTGGTGTCTCAGCAACATTACTTACAGAAATACAGGAGACAGTTGACCAAACTCTTCTACTGAACTGAACGTCACGTTTCTTCCGTTTTATTGTCAACATGGCGCCCGTTTAGTGCGTGAAGTGTCCATCATTCAAGCACTGCGTTTTCCGCCATTGTTAGGGCATCATCCGGGCGCTTTTCAGTGCACTGAACTAACAAAATTTTACTTTCAAAGCGCCCTATGCACTGAAATATAGTGCCCGAAGTGCACAAGTGCGCCATCTGAGACACCCCAACGGTCTTATTATGCTATTATGTATACACACAGTCTTATTATGCTATTATGTATACACACAGTCTTTTTATGCTATGTATACACACAGTGTACATCACTATGTAAGGGTTAACGTTCGGCGAGAAGGTCGCTACCGTGGAATAGCAGCACGACAGAGAGAATCTTTAGACCCCGACGCGGAGCGGAGGGGTCTTGTTCTCTCTGAAGTGCTGCTATTCCACAAAGCGACCGACTCGCCGAAAGTTAACCCGCTTATTATATGGATATACTTAAATGATTCACACATGGCGGGGACATTTCTTTAGACCTATTTAATGTTAAGATTGTTGCTGCGCAAAACAAAACAGTGCCGCTGTGGAACACCGCTAGGCAACAGCTAGGTAGCCAGGACAACAGGTGTTGTCTATCACAGCAGCTGATTAGAGTGACAAAAGACCGGACCCCCTGCGGAGTGATATGAAACATTCGCTTTAGCCACTGACTTGTATACAAGCCAGTGGCTTTAGCAGTGAACGTCTTGTTGCCATCAGGACAACGGGTGCTGTCTATCACAGCAGCTGATTAGAGTCTTGTTGAAAAGTCGCTTTAGCAGTGAAAAGTCTTGTTGCCATTGACAGCGGTCTGTTATAGACCAACCCGTCCGTTATCGAAAAATAACAGACGTCCGAACGTTGGGGAGCCCCGTTGAAATGAATGGAGCATTCGACAGATGACGTCACAACCATATAATAAAATGGTGTAATACATGTATGTGGGCCAACTGTAATACACATTTGAAATGATCTCGCTGTCATTTACGATAGTTCACCATTCAGGGCTCTAACCCGCGACCTACCAATAGCACAATAGCACTGAGCTATCGGTCTGACACAGGAGTAGCCGACTTGCAGTAGGCCACAGATTGTCAGTCACATGAGCTGTGGCCTCTCCCTTTCCAAAGTCCTCAGTCCTCTTACACTAGGGGTGCTCAAACTGTGGTACGCGTACCACTGGTGGTACTTGAGACATCTCTGGTGGTACTTGGAAGAATTAATTTTTTGTGCATTGATTTGAAGGCTGATCAAGTTGTTGCAGTGGAAAATGTATCTTTTGTCACACATTTTGAAATATTGAACTGTATGAATCTGAAAACATAATGCTGCAGAATAATACTAGGCAAGCAAAAAAAAAATAAAAACAAACTTGCACTGAATGTGACCGTAGCGTAGCTGTTGATGCCGTTATGAACCTCTCCTGTATTGACTGGCAAAAGTGAATACGGAAGGCCTTTGCTGCGATATTCTAATGTTGGTTGTCAAGGTGGTACTTGGAGAGCTCAATATTTTCTCAGGTGGTACTTCACACAAAAAGTTTGAGAACCACTGCACTAGTTGTGTCTGTGTACTGTGTGCCTGTCAGCCAGATTGTCTGTTTGTGGTGTGGTGGATACCGTATGTGAAGAGACAAACTTGGCACAGCTTGTAGTCACAGCTTTGTTAGCAGGGAAGGTGTGTGTGTGTGTGTGTGTGTGTGTGTGTGTGTGTGTGTGTGTGTGTGTGTGTGTGTGTGTGTGTGTGTGTGTGTGTGTGTGTGTGTGTGTGTGTGTGTGTGTGTGTGTGTGTGTGTGTGTGTGTGTGTTGGGGGATTGGCACAGGAAGTGGAGAGCCGTCACACTGCTCCTTTCCTTCCCTTTCCACTTCCCTTCCCACCCATCCCCTCCACTCCCCTCCACTCTTCTCCCCCACCAATCCCCTCCTCTCCTATCCTCCACCCATCCCCTCCTCTCCTATCCTCCACCCATCCCCTCCATCCACTCCTCTCCTCTCCTCCCCTCTCCTCTCCTCTCCTCCCCCTATCCTCTCCTCTCCTCCACCCATCTCCTCTCCTCCTCTCCACTCTTCTCCTCTCCTCCCCTATCCACTGCTCTCCTCCACCCATCCCCTCCTCTCCCCTTCCCACCCATCTCCTCTCCGGTCCTCCACTCCAATCCTCTCCTCTCCTCTCCTCTCCTCTCCTCTCCTCTTCTCCTCCAGTTCCCACCCATCTCCTCGTCTCCTCTCATCCTCCACCCTCCTTATCAAATTCCTTTATTCAATTTCCGCTCCTCTCTCCCACAAATGTATCAACAGGCAACACGTAACATGTACCATGTAATGTAGCATGTAGCATACCTACTGTATATGACTATTAAGTTATTGCGAGTGGCGCATATGACATAAATGAATCAACTTAACGTTTATCACGTGTCGCCAAGACAGGACACATTCAAGTGCACAGACACAGATTCATATTCACAGGATGAGATGGTAGTTGTGCACCCACACACAGAAAACTTGTCGAATGATGGGTGGTATTTATACGTTTGTTGTTTGCTGGGACTATCAGTGTTGCCAGATGTGTCTGACCAAATCCCGCCCAAAATGCTCTCAAAAAACGCCAGAATGCGCTAAATTCTGCCCAAATTCAACAAATTACATTGACTTCTATGGGCCCAAAACGGCTGAAAAAAACGCCAAATGGCCAATTTTCCCCGTTTTTACCAGCAGACGCTTGTCCCAAGTAGCCAAATTGGGAGGGCACCCGCCCTATCTGGCAACACTGGGGACTATTCCCCGTCCACTCAGCAGCACTGCTGTTTGTTGGTTGCCAGGGCAACAGCATAAGGTCAGAGGAAGCTGGCTGGTAAATTTAGAAACTTTGTTTTCTAATTATGAGTGTGTTGCATTAGGTCACATCATCAGTACAGTAATATCATGGAGGTGTCATAGAGGTGTGACCTTTACACACTACACAGCAAGGTTACAGGCTAATTAGACCCAGAGAGCCATATAGAGAAGAGTTGATGCAGTTGTTAGGACCGTTAGGATCCTCTTTGATCTGTGGTCACATGGTTGTACGTGGTTTTACACTAGCCTCAGCGGTTCTAGCTAAACCTATCTCCGCCATAGGTTTGTGTTAGCATGGCTAGGTAACGTGTACTATTTCTACTAATTCAGCTGTGCTGCTACCATTTTAGGTCACGTAATTACACAGTCCGTTGAAATTGTGTGCAGTGAAATGCACAAAAACAGTTGTTACGTTACGTATATCAATTCTTCTCAGAGTCCCCAATGATACTCTGTGGAAACGATCCTGTGTGATCCTATGACAATACTGTAACTCTTCAGTCATGGGTAAGCGGTTAGGGCGTCAGACTTGCATCCCAGAGGTTGCCGGTTCGACTCCCGACCGGCCAGGTTGGTGGGGGGAGTAATCAACCAGTTCTCTCCCCCATCCTCCTCCATGACTGAGGTACCCTGAGCATGGTACCGTCCCACCGCACTGCTCCCCATGGGGCGCCACTGAGGGCTGCCCCCTTGCACGGGTGAGGCATAAATGCAATTTCGTTGTGTGCAGTGTTCAGTGTTCACTTGTGTGCTGTGGAGTGCTGTGTCACAATGACAATGGGAGTTGGAGTTTCCCAATGGGCTTTCACTTCACTGTCACATCTATGGTTCTGATTAGACCTGCGTAGGGCTCGACCGATACAGGTTCTTTAATGGTCGATGCGATACCAATTTTTTTTTCCATCACCCTTGGCCGATACCCGATTTCCGATACCCAATATTTGGGGCCGATATGGGTTAAAAAAAAGGGTAAAAAATGACATATTCCAGGTCTCAAGTTAAAAATAAACAATCCTTTAACATTATCAAATTGAGGTAGAACTTGTAACATTTGAACACCCACTCTAACAATCAAGTAATGTCTAACAATCAAGTAATGAAAAAATAAAGTGTTTTGTTGCTTTTAAAAAAACCTCAATGACATAAAATAATAAATATTGCGTATCGGCCAAAACCACACGTGTATCGGCCGATACGATACACTTTAAAAAATGCAAATATCGGCCCGATTTCGGCCCGATATATATATCGGTCTATCCTTAGACCTGCGCTTTCGTACCCGACACATCATCAGTAGTGTTCAGTTCCACACACTCTCTGGCATGTCCCTGTTCTGTCTGCTCCCTCTGTCCTAGACATGCAGGACTGTGTTAAAGGGACAGTTTGGTCAATTTCAACATGCAGTTGTAATGCTCACACTACCCTGGACATGTCAGTGCCTGAGATTTTTTTTTCTTCTTCTTCAGCCGTTTCCGAGATCCTGGTCATTGTAATGGGGGCAGCTCTTTGTTTACATTTCAAAAAAACATTTTTATTTATTCCCAAAAACATCCAAAAGGTTATAAAACATCAGCAGACAACTAGCAAACAGCAGTACCTTTTGGGAAAATATTTGGAGTTGGCCTATGTTTCATTTTTTAAAAATGTAAACAAACGCTGCCCCCATTAGAATTGCTCATATCTCGGAAAGGGCTGAGCCGAAAAATGAGGCATCACCAGGCACTGACAAGTCAAGGGTAGTGTGAGCAATACAACTGCATGTTGAAATTGACCAAACTGTCCCTTTAAGACACTGTGGTGCCCCCAGGCACTACACCTCGCAGGTGCCCCCTGGCACTACACCTCGCAGGTGCCCCCCCCCTGGGCACTACACCTCGCAGGTGCCCCCCGGCACTACACCTCGCAGGGGCCCCTGGCACTACACCTCGCAGGGGCCCCTGGCACTACACCTCGCAGGGCCCCCCCCCCCTTGCACTACACCTCGCAGGGGCCCCTGGCACTACACCTCGCAGGGGCCCCCCCCCCCCCCTGGCACTACACCTCGCAGGCCCCCCCCCCTGGCACTACACCTCGCAGACCCCCCCACCCCCCCCCGGCACTACACCTCGCAGGGCCCCCCCCCCTGGCACTACACCTCACAGGGGCCCCCTTGCACTACACCTCGCAGGGGCCCCTGGCACTACACCTCGCAGGGCCCCCCCCCCCTTGCACTACACCTCGCAGGGGCCTTATGGATAATCCGGCCCTGTAGACTAGACAATACAGTTAGGGCCAGAAATATTTGGACAGCAACAGAATTATCATCCTTTTCCACCCTATACCCCACCACAATGGATTTGAAATAAAACAAACAAGCTGTGCATTAACTGTAGACTCTCAGCGTTAATGTGAGGGTGTTGAAATCCATATCGCATAAACAGGAATGAAATAGCAACGCTTTTTGTGTGTGTTGCCCACTTTTCATGGGATCAAAAGTAATTGGACAGTAGGATTGTCAGCTATTTTCCAGTCAGATATGTGTTATTCCCATACTACACCATCACCAAGATACAATACAAGGTCTTAGAGTTCATTTGAAGTGTTCCATTTGCATTTCCATATATTTTTACGGAATATCCATGAGATCCAAAGTCCATCTGTCACCATCAGTGATGCAAGCCATCATAAGGTGGAAAAAAAATCAAAACAAACCCATTTGAGAGATGGGGAAACATTGAATATGATTAATTAAAGAGTTCAGAATGTTGGAAAAAAGAAATACCAGAGCAACACCAAATTACCTGGCAGACATGGAAGACAAATGCTGTGGATGACAGACAATATTCTGTATCTGGTGAACAAAAACACATCTCCCAACAGTTGGCCAGATGTAGAACAGTGTCCAGGTGAACGGTGGAGACATGTCCAAGGCAACAATCCAGAAAAAGACCAAAAACATTGAGGAACACTTCACTATAGGAAATACAGAGGGTTCACTAAAAGATATAAATTATTGATTGCATCAGAAATAGCACTACCAGATTTGGCTTTGCCAAACAACGCCTTAAAAAGACTGTATATGTCTTCAGCTACATCCTATGGACAGAGGAGACAAAAATCATCTTGTACAAGGGTAATGGGAAGAAATGAGTATAGAGAAGGGAAGGAACTGCTCATGATTCAAAGCATACCACCCAATCAGTGAATCATGGTGGTGGTAGTGTCATGGTGTGGGCATGCATATCTGTCAATACGATTATCCTCTTGTATTTATTGATGATGAGGACTACCGACAAAAGCCACAGGATGAATTCTGAAGATTTTCAGGCTATATTATCATGTCATATTAAACCTAATGGTTCTGGACTGATTGGACAATGCTTCGCAGTGCAGATGGACAATGACCCAAAGCTTCATCTGAAAGCCACTAGCCATTTCTACCCCAGAAAAGTGGAATATTATTCAATGGCCCAGTCAATCACCTCACCTGAGTACGGTTGAGCAAGCATTTCACTTGCTGGAGGCAAAACTGAAGGGAAAATACCCTAAGAATAAGCAGGAACTGAAGTCTGCAATAGAGAGCTTACCATAGCATCACCAGGGATAAAACCCAGTGTCTATTGATGTCTATGGATTGCAAATTACAGGCTGTAACTGACTGGAAAGTATTTGCAACCAAATAATTAAAAATTGAAAGTTTGATGTATAAATACTAGACTGTCCAATTACTTTTGGTCCCTTAAAAATGGGGTGGCACTGATAGAAAATGTCATAATTCCTTCACAGATCACTCGATTTGGACGCAAACACCCCCATATTAAAGCTGAAAGTCTGCTGTTAATGTCCATCTCGTTTGTTTCATTTCAAATCCATTGGGATGGTGTACAGCACCAAAAACATGAAAATTGTGCAGATGTCCAAATATTTATGGCCCTAACTGTATGTCAAGTTGTTGAGGGTGAGAGTTGTGCACATCCCAGGAAGAGGTGCAGGACAAAGGCTGACTGAAAGTTCGGAGCGAGGAGTTTTCTGCAAAAACTTTTGGCTTTTATTCATTGATTTTTTTTATGTAATGAAATAAAACATCAAAGAAAAAAGGATT